>NC_134082.1:77430430-77730430 GCF_000715075.1 Nicotiana tabacum | reverse complement strand
TAGCTGTAAGTTAAGTAGAAAAAAGAAAGAACCATTCTTAACCACTCGAACAGCATTCCTCCATCTGTGATATTCTCTCTCTCTTTCTCTCTCTAGTAGATCTCTCTAGTAAACTTGTACTATATACTTTTGTATTATTGTATATGTATGTGTATTTTACCCATTAATGGAAATGGACAGTACCAAGATTAGAAGGAAGACTTAATTACTTTTATTAGCTGTACTTAGTTATCATTTCGCTGTCATTTGTACTCTCACGTCAGACAAACCATTTAAACATTTACTGCTTGCATTCAGCGCTTTTGTTTTTACCTTGTTTTTACCTTTTGGGATGCGAAATGTAACAAATGAAGTTTATGAGAAGTTTTATTTTGTGTCTCGTCCAATTTATACTAGTTATATGAGGCTTCTTTTTATCTCATAAATTTGTGAACCTCAATCTTATACTTCTGGGTCCACAGAAATCTGGATCCACAAAATTGTGAGATAAAAAAATTGTCTCATACAATTAGTGTCAATTGTATGAGACAAAATAAAATTTCCTGAAGTTTCATTATGGTTACCGAGTGTAAGCTAGCGTTTGTCTATAGATTTCTAAATTTGTTTTGAAAAATCTGATTTGGGTAAAGTTTGGTTTGAAGATGAAAATATGTTTGGACATACGTTTTCAAAACATATTTACCAAATTTATTTTGGAAAAACATATATATTATTAGTGTTTGTAGGCTAGCGTTTTACCAAATTTATTTTGAAAAATCTGATTTAGGTAAAGTTTGATTTGAAGATGAAAATGTGTTTGGACATATATTTTCAAAACATATTTCCCAAATTTATTTTGGAAAAATATGTATATTATTAGTGTTTGTAAAGATTTTGGCCCAAAACCATCTATTGAGCTGGTTTTGGGATTTGGAATTTTGCCAAAATATGGGTAAAATCTATGGCCAAACATGTGTTTGCCAAATAAAACTCAAATTTATTTTGGCAAAATCTATGGCCAAACGGGTCCTTAAATAATTTGACCCAAAACTAGCTATTGAGCTGGTTTTGGGATTTGGGAATTTGCCAAAATATAGGCTAAATCTATGGCCAAACGTGTGTTTGCCAAATAACCCAAATTTATTTTGGCAAAATCTATGACCAAACGGGTCCTAAGTCAAGAGGTTTGAGGTCATTCAGTTTATAACTAAATTAAGTATTGGTTTCTGTTTTTTTTATTATTATTACATTAGATCTGAGAGGGATTTCAACCTTATGGGTTCTCATTTTAGAACGACGATTTGAAGTGTTAGTGACTGAGTTTAAACTTTATATTTTTATATATTTAATGAATTTTAAACATCAAATACACTGTTTAAGCAAAAGTTACTAAGTTCAACCGAACGCATAATTAACTTGGCTTGTGCCTCCGCCCCTGCATAAGGGTAGGGGAAGAAAATGTGGAGGAAATTACAAAGCGGAGAATGAAATCCTCACGATTAAGGTGAAAATTCAAATAGTCAATCAACTAAGTTCCTAAGCTAGCGTTTTGTTGATTGGAGTTAGTAAAATAAGCTGATAAGTTAATTATGGTTAGAAATGTAACTATAGATTGTGGTTAGGAGTAAGTTAGTTAGTAGAGTGTTAGAAGTCAGTTATACTGTAGGTTTACAAATACACAACACACTCGTGTATAGAGATACGGTTGTATCAGTTCTTTTGAATAACATATTTAATTTCTCATTCTTTAAGTGTTGCCTTCTCTTGCATGTCTTCTTCCTCAAGTTCAACCTTTAGATCCATGGCAGCTAACATGATATCAGAGCCACCGGAGAAGATCGAAGGCAGTTCTCAAGCTAGTCCTTACTCTCGTTACTTCAATTTCACAACTCTATGGTAAATTGTCCAATTTTAGCGTGATCAGGGCCAACCCTGTACTACTACAAAGTAGAGAGAGTGGTCGAAGCAGCTTTTACCCGAGAGGGTCGGGATTGATTTCCACAGGGAGCTAGAAATGGGAATTGGATTCCTATCTAAACTAGAGATGCATAATTGCTCTTAATTGCACTTCTAACCATAGTTGATCTTTTGATTACTACTAATATTATGCTAATAAGATGCTAAATTAAGCTAAGAGTAAGATACTTGAAAGGTTGTCTAAACAGTTAAGAAGGGCACTAGGGAAGTGACTTTCTCCTAGGTGGATACTTGACGGGTTCTCGAGTCTAAGGCAAGGTTGTCATGTTGGGGATTACGATATAACCAATGCACTAAACTTCTCACTCTATACCTCTCGGTAGTTTGAGCGATTTTTCCCTAATTGACTTTCTCAATATCAATTGGGTATGATAATTTGTGCAAGAAATTTAGGTTCAAATAGGGTATTACTATCTCTAGGTTTAACCCTTTAATTGGGGCTATCAATCTCTTGAATACACCCCAATTCCTTATTGGGCTAATTTTTTTAGACTCAAGTCCTCTTTCTCAAGAAGAACCCAAGTCAAATAGGCACAATTAGTGTTTGCAACCACTAATTAAACATGGAAACCACAAATTAGTCCAAATATCAAACACCCATAGACATTCAAGCCTTAAAACTCAAGACCCATCAAATACTCACACTAGGGTTGAGCCACAACCCTAACTAGTGGGTTTAGCTACTCATGATAATAGAAGAAAACAAAGAAATAGATGAAGAAAAACCCATAAGATTTAATTACAAGCTAATACTTGAAGATTCAATGATAAAACTACTCTAAAATTACTCAAAATGGTTAAGAAACCCTGTTCACGAGTGCAGCTCAACGTCAGAATACAACTGGTGACCTAAAAATGGGAAAAGAAACTATTTATACTAGGCCAAATTTTCTGGACAAAAATACCCCTGTGGGGGTAGTGCGGTCCGCACAAAATCGATTGCAGACGCAGTGAGGCTTCTTTCCTTTCAACTCTACTCTCTGAACTTGGCCACCGCGGGCCGCACAAAATGCACCGCGGCCGCGGTGGCTTCTATTGCGGTCCGTACAAAAAGGACTATGGACCGCATTGGCATTGATTCTCCAAAGTCCCACCTCTCTGAACTCCTGCTATGCGGACTGCACAATATCGAGTGCGGCCGCGATAAGGCCATTGCGGTCCGCACAAAATGCTTTGCGGATGCAATGCTTGATTTTCCAAAATTTTCACTCTCTGAATCTCTTCATTGCGTACCGCACCAAATGTAATGCGGCCACAGTGGACTTGTTGCACTATGCTTGGACTTGTTCTTGGTACTTGTGCATGTTTTACTCCTTTTTGAGCTGGTATTGACTAGTTGTCACCTTTTTGACCAAACCCTGCAAACAAGTACAACATGTAAGCCTTTGGAACTATTTTGTACACATTTTTAATAAAAGCTCAAGTAAGAAGGAGTGTAAAATGAACCATAATCCCTAGTTATGATAGCGTGTAGCTGAAAGGCTAGAGTTTACTCTTGAGAAGCAGCTGAAAATGGAAATTGGAGAAGAAATGTTAGGTGAAATTTCATTTCCAGCAACTACAACCTCTGGTAATGTCAATCCTGCCGCCGGCACAACTGTATTTCCATTAATTGACCACAATCATCCACTCTTCCTTCAACTAACAGACACTCCTGGTAGAACTCTGATTTCTCTTCAACTAACTAGTTCAAATAACTATGTGATATGAAGTATGTCTATGAGGATTGGTCTGTTAGGGAAGAGCAAGTTAGGTTTTGTAAATGGCCGATTTCCTAAGTCTAAATTTGAACCTGATCAATAGGAGAAAGTGAATGTTGTAGTCCTCTCATGGATAATGAATGCAGTAAAGACATCTTTACTTAGTAGTGTAGTATATGCCTCTAATGCTCATAAGGTTTGGGAGGACTTAAAGGAGAGATTCGATAAGATAAATGGATCTAGGGTTCTGTATCTTCATAGAGAGACTAACCTCACTCAAGGTACCATGTCTATTGCTGAATACTTCTCCAAGTTAAGAGATCTTTGGGATGAATTTGATGCATTAATTCCCTGTCCTGGTTGTCCATGTCTTGAATCAAAAAAAATATTCCTAACACTTTGAATATCACAGGATACTACAGTTTCTGAAGGGATTGAATGAGTCCTACTCACAGTCAAGGAGCCAGACTATGATGATGTCTCCAATTCCTAGTATTAACAAAGCCTACTCTCTATTGATTGATCAAGGGAGCCAAAGAAGTCTGGCTAATTTCACTCAGACTAGTCACATTGTTGAAAGCATAGAAGAAGTTGTATTCTATAGTATTAAGAACCCAACAAATGTAGGTGGAAACTTCAAGTTTAGAAAGAATCAGGTTCAGTATGAATATTGTCACTATAAGGGACACACAATGGAGAACTGCTTCAAACTCCATGGCTATCCATCAAACTTCAAAGGAAAGAAAAAGAGGCAGAGTTCTGGAGCCTATGCAAAAAGTGTGAGTAGTAAATGTTGTAGAAGTAAGCAATCAGCAAGCTTCCTATGAAACTCAAACAGGCTTGCAGCAAGTCCAGCAAGCTTACATGCCTCAATTTACACAACAACTCCTATCAACACTCCTGCAGTTCCTTTCTTTACCAAAGAATAGTACCAACAGATTCTTCAGATGCTGTCCAAAGGGGATGGAGAGGGTCCAGAATCATCCACCAAGTTAGCTGCTATAGGTACTCTAATTACTCTAATGTCCAATTATCTCAAGCATAATTGGATTATAAACACAGGAGCCTCAAATTATATAACATCACAACTTGATGCTCTTACCTCTTGTTAAGCAATCCCCAGTTTAGAGAGGTGCACTAGTCAATTACCTTATGGGAATATAGTCTTTATATCACATAAAGGAACCTCCTCAGTACTTAGAAATAACAATATCTCTATGTACTATATATTCCAGACTTTAGATACAACTTACTCTCAGTGTCTCAACTGACCAAAGAACTCCAATGCGTGGTTGCATTCTTCCCTGACTTTTGCATTTTGCAGGATCTCTTCATTTGTTAGGTGAAGGGGATTGGTAAGGAGGATCATGGTTTGTACATACTTCAAGGAGGATCATCACAATATTCTGTAGCAACACTAGAAAATAAGTGTGCTCACACAACCAACTTACTTGATTCTGAAGTAGTATGGAATGGGAGATTAAGACATGCTCCTATTGATGTAATAAGGAAGTTAGATGCTCTTAGTACCTTAAAGACAGGAACTCATCACTGTCATGTATGCCTAGTTGCTAAACAGTCTAGATTGCCATTTTCTCTAAGTACATCAGTATCTCAATCTGCATTTGACCTAGTTCATTATGATATCTGAGGGCCATATAGAGTTCCCTCTCATAGTGGTAAGAGGTATTCTATCACAATAGTTGATGACTATACCAGATACACTTGGATTTTCTACTTAACTTCAAGTCAGAAGTTATAGTTGTAATAAGAGACTTTCTAACTCAAATAAAGAACATGTTTTCAGCTTCCATAAATGTTTTAAGAACTGATAATGGTATTGAATTTTTCAGTAATGAGTTCGAACAGTTGCTCTCCAGTCTTGGCATCTTTCATCAGAGTACATGTGTTTACACTCCTCAACAAAATGGAATTATTGAGAGGAAACACAGAACCATCTTAGACATGGTTCAGGTCTCTCAGGTTTCATGTTGTTGTTCATCTAAGGTTTTGGGGTGAATGTGTCACCAATGCAGTCTACCTCATCAACAAGCTGCCATCTAGAACACTTGGGTAAAATCACAATTTGAGTTGCTTTACTTGCATCCTCCTTCTCTGCAACACTTAAAGGTCTTTGATTGTGTATGTTATGCAGCATATCCCGGAATTGTTTACAAGTTTTCACCAAGAGCCATTCTTGTTGTCTTCCTGGGCTATTCTTCATCTCAAAAGGGTTATGTTCTATATGAATTGAACTCTAAGTCCCTATTTGTTAACAGAAATGTTGTGTTTCAGGAAGACATTTTCCCTTTTAAGAATATGTTATCTTCTGGTAGTACTATTTTTCCTATAATGGATCTGATTTCACCAATCAGTGCAGATCCTAGATTACCTACCACTGATTCATCCCCTGATGCTGATGTTTCTCCATATGAAGTTGGTGCTACATCTGAGGGGGAGACTCCTATCTCTCCTCTTGCTAATCCTCACCACATTCCAGACCAGTCTGCGCTTCCTGTAGGTGATATACATGATAATACAACACATGTTGATACTCCTGATGAGGCTCACACTAATTTTGCAGAAGCTGTTGATGCTGCAGCTCCTAGTGTAGTAGTTAATCTACCTAATGTTATACCTACTCAAGTTAGAAAATCCTCCAAGCCAAGTAAGCCTCCCTTATAGATGCAAGATTATGTGGTGAAATCCAATTCTACTAGGTGTTCTTATCCTATCTCAGTTTATGTGAGTTATACTCATATTACTCCCTCATACAGTCAGGTGTTGTCAGCTTATTCAGCATGTTCTGAGAGCTACTAATCCTCAGTGGGTAGAAACTATGAAGCTTGAGATTGCAGCCTTAGAGGAAAACAAAACTGGATCATAGTTGATATGCCTTTTGGAAAAACACCAATAGGGTGCAGGTGGATCTTCAAAATCAAGTACAAGGCCTAAGGAGAGGTTGAAAGATATAAGGCCAGGCTTGTAGCCAAATTCTATAGTCAAAATGAAGGGATGGACTACATGGAAACCTTCTCCCCTGTAGCTAAAATGGTAACAGTTAGGTCCATTGTAGCTCTTGCTGCCTCCCAGCACTAGATAATTTACTGGATGGATGTTCATAATGCATTCCCTAATGGTGAATTGGTTGAAGAGGTGTACATGCATATTCCATAGGGGTTTGCTAGATAGAGGGAGACTAAGAAGGTCTGCAAACTCCACAAGTCCCTATATGGTCTTAAACAAGCACCAAGGTAGTGGAATACAAAGTTAACAGAGGTACTTTTGCAGATAAAATTCAAACAGAGTCACTATAATTATTCACTGTTCATCAGAGGAAACAATAGTAAAACAGTTATCATCCTTGTGTATGTAGATGACTTGTTGATCACATGGAACAATGATAAGTTACTTTGTGACACCAAAATAGAGTTACAGAAGAAGTTCAATATGAAGGACCTAGGGGAATTGAAATTCTTTCTGTGAATTGAATTTGCTAGATCAAAGAAAGGAATCCTTATGTGTCAAAGAAAGTATGCAGTGGAATTGATATCTGTAGCAGGTTTGAGTATAGCAAAGCCTTCTGGTACACCATTAGAGTTGAATCAAAAACTCACATCTGTAGAGTATGACAAATGCATTCAAAACTGCAAACAAGAAGGTGATCAGGAACTCAAGAATTCTAGTTATTATTATAGACTTGTAGGAAGGCTGCTGTATCTCACCATGACAAGACCTGATATTGCCTTTGCTGTTCATGTCTTAAGTTAGTATATGCACTGTCCCAAAGTGTCACACATGGAAACTGTTCTTAGAGTAGTGAGAATATATCAAAGAAGCACCAGGCTTGGGGTTACTTATGCCTGCAGAAAGTAAAGACAAGTTGGTTGCCTACTGTGATTCAAATTGGGGATCATGTATAGAGTCAAAGAGGTCAGTTATTTGGTACCTGGTCAAGTTTGGAAATGCATTAGTGTCTTGGAAGTCGACGAAATAAATAATTATGTCCCGAAGTTCAGCTGAGACCGTGTTCAAAAGTATGACTTCATGTGCAGCAGAAGTCACTTAGATGGTAGGGCTGTTTAAAGAACTTGGAGTTAGAATTCAGCTGCCTATAAGTTTGATATGTGACAGCAAGACTGCTATACAAATAGCTGTTAATCCTATTTTCCATGAAAGGACCAAACATATTGACATTGATTGTCATTTTGTTAGAGAGAAAATATGTCAAGGATTGCTAAAGGCAGAGTACATACATACTAAAGATCAGCTAGCAGATTTATTGACAAAGAGCTTGTGGAAGTTTCAACATGATCATTTACTAAACAAACTAGGAGTGAAGAATGTATATCAACCATCAGCTTGAGGGGGAGTATTGGCTAGAGTTAGTAAAACAAGCTGATAAGTTAACTATGGTTAGAAATGTAACTATTGACTGTGGTTAGGAGTAAGTTAGTTAGTACAGTGTTAGAAGTCAGTTATACTGTAGGTTTATAAATACACAACACACTCATGTACAGAGATACAATTGTATCAGTTCTTCTAAATAACAGATTTGATTTCTCATTCTCTAAGTGTTGCCTTCTCTTGCATATCTTTTTCCTCAAGCTCAACCTGATTCATGGCAGCTAACACGTTTGAACATAGATTTGATTGAAATTTGAAAAAAGAGTTTTTGAAGTTGTGTTGAAAAAGAATTTTTGAAAGTTGAAGTTGTATTTTAGACATACATTTTATTTGAAGAAAAGTTTAATTTTTGTGAGTGGAAAAAATATTTCACCCAAAAACTGATTTGGGAACTTGGAAATTTTTGGATTTTTTTCTCCCAAATCATATTTTATAAACAATTAGTGTTTTTTTTTTTTTTTGTAAAAATAAAGCCAAAATCTAAAGTCAAATGGAGCTAAAAATCCTTTAAGCATTGTAATTTACTTCATTAGTACTGGTGGAATAATATATTTGTTAAAAGATGTTGATTTGCACCCGTTCTGCTGTATGTTCTGTCTTGATTTATGTGCTACTAATTATGAACTAGTGGGGCAATTTTTTGCCTTTGATGATGAACATTTTCAGAAAAATTCCAAATATCTTTATGAATAAAATTATGATTTACAAAGAATGGTTTTCATTGATAGTATTATAGTAATCGTGCTTAATAATAATAATAATAATAATAATAATAATAATAATAATAATAATAATAATAATAATAATAATAATAATAATAATAATAATAATAATAATAGTAAATGAGAGAGTACAGGAGGTTATTTTGGGAATAAGATGGAGGGGAATTATTGTGAGTCAGGGCGATGGCAGAGGGGGTGGAGGGGTTTGGTTACAGAAAAAGGAAAGTAGAATAATAGCAAAAACTGGAAATACTTTCCAGAAAAGTCCAATCCAAGAGTACTAAAAGGGGCCACTCTTTGCCTCATTTTGCTCTTCAAGTAACCAATGGCCAATGCCAACATCTGACTTGTGTACCTCGTATTTAATATGCCCTTCCCCTCTTCACCACTCTCACGTTATCAGCGTCTGCCTTTCACTTTCCTTACCCCAATATTGTCACTCACAAACCCCCCCCCAACCAAAAAAAAAAAGGGGATTTAATGAATAGAAGCACCAAGGCGTCAGATGTGGTTATTTTATTAAAATAAAACAAAATAAGTAAATATTTTGTTTATTCGTTTATTTTACTTTTAGGGTAAGCAAACGTGTCACTTAGTTGTCAAGGAGGAGATCAAATGAAAAAAATTACGTAACTAAAATTCTTTGTCGAAGTTTGATAAATATTCTGTGTAGGAGTCTAGGATCGAGAGTTTAGAAAAAAATTATTTTATATATTATATAACTGACACTAGTTGTATGAGATATTTTTTTATCTTACAATTTTGTAAACTCAAAAGTATAAAAGTTAGGGTCCACGACTTATATTAGTTGTGTGAATCACACAATAGAACTTCTCGGGAGTCTAGGCTTCTTGTTAATGATGATTGATCCTATTCTTTTTCACCTTATATATTCATTTTCAATTATGTGTGAGGCAAGGAAACTCTTACATTTGGTTAAGTGAAGCTTAATTATTGTCTTATTTACATATCCCAATTCACAATAAGGTATATTTTGACCTTTGACACATTTCATATGAAAAATATATATTTTGACTAAATTACTCTTAATTAAAATTTACATATCATTAACTTGATACATTGTGATATGTAAATAAGGACAAATTTAAAAAAATTAAAGTTTTTGATTATATAAAAAATACTTATTTGGACCAAAATAAAAAAGTTTAAAAGTCATTTATTATGAACCAGAGAGTACTGAATAAAACGGTATCATAAGCCTAATAAAGATTTCAAAATTCCTATATAGATATAAAGAAGTCGCGAATGAAGAGCCTTGAAGATTAACCCAAATTGCCATGGCATTTGATGCTCATGTGCAGAGGTAGTAAATGAAAGTTTAAACAAATTAAGAAGTTCTTTTCTGCTTGGTAGGAATTCTTAGAAATGCATAGATAAAAAGGGTAATTTGATGCCTCAAGGACATTTCATGGTATTTAGCAGGAAAATGGACCCTTTAATGGTTTGTGTTTCACTTCCAAAATTAGTTATCAACCTAAAAAAGTTGTTCCCCGTAGCTTGGGGGAACTAACTTTACATATTGTAGTTTTTTTTTTTTTTTCAAATCTATCCTTGCTCTAATAAATGGTCCGTACTTTCTTTTAAAAAAAGTTTTTCATCAATAATTACACACATCACGAGGAGAGATAAAGTAAATTTAGTCAAAAAAAACTTTATGATCATTATAATGGAGTTTTTCATCTGTGAAATTTGCAACTCCAAGAAATTACAAGACTAAAATGTGGTTAGCCGTGCTATTATTACAATGAAGAGGTGCACCATTAGGTCAGCCCAATTTGCTTAAAATGGAAGGTCTAATTCACCGTTCGATAGCCACCACACAAATTAAATTCCCTAGTCGAATACGTCCATGAGACAATTGTTGGACTTGGAGTGGGGTTCCAAAGACGAAGGGCATCCTACAATAGAAAAGGGGGAAGTGGGTTCTGAACTTTTGTTAGTATTCATCATGAGCTCATTTTCCTAAAGTGGAAACAGTTTAGATGGGCCTTCCCCTACCCCAACCTCACATGGCCCAAGCAAACTTCCTAGACCCTTGTGCCTTATATTTGGGTAGGGGTATTCATAAAAATCCGAAAAATCGAACTAAATCGAAAATCAAATCAAACCAAACCGATTAAAATAACCGATACTTTTTGGTTTTGAAATTTAAAAACCGATCAAATTTAGTTTGGTTTTGGTTTAATTAAAAAAATTTGGTTTTAATAAAAAAAACGAACCAAATCGAATATAGGAGTAGCTATTTTAAATTCATTATTACACCTATATATATGTATACTTTTATACAAAGTTTCAAAATTTTTATAGTAAATGTTAATCGTTTGCACTTTTAGTACAATTCTTTACCCTTACATTCTAGTTTGATTGGTAGTTTTCTTTTGTTAAGTGTAAGAATCTATTTCATGTTAAAAATAATATATTTTTAATTGAGTCCTTAAATTATTCATCACTATTTTATTCAATTATCATCAATATATCTTGGTAAATAATAGATTTCTCAAAGGACAATTGATTTGATAGTGTTACGTTAAAAATGTGGTCGCCGAATTATGTGTTTGGTAGTGTATATATTGTATTTAAGAAAAAAACCAACAAATAACCGAAAAAATCGAAAAACCAACATAAACCGAATCGAGAAAAAACCGACTTAATTGGTTAGGTTTGGTTCTAATATTTGAAAAATCGACTTATTTAGTTTGGTTTCTTTTTAGGGAAAAACCGATCCAAACCAAACCATGAACACCCCTATTTAGGGGTTTATATTTGGGGGAAGTGCACAGTTAGTCACTAATTAGAGTTATATTTACTTTTAAGTCACTACTTAAAATATATTTACTTTTTAATTAGTTTTACCGCCCGAACAGATATACTCCTGTGCTAAACATAATGTCCTTACCTTCATGAGTGTTGTGTAAATATTAAGGACAAAGTATCTTAAATTAACACCTTCTGTTTTAAACTTTAGGACATCTTGTTCTTAAATTCATATGTGCAGTGTAAATGTTAATGACATGGTGTCCATAACTTCATGAGTGTTGTGTAAATATTAAGGATAAAGTGTCATATATTGCACCTTTTGTTGTTAAACTTTAGGACATCATGTCCTTAACTTTAGATGTGCAGTGTAATGTTAGAGACATTGTGTCCTTAATTTCATGTATGTAGTGTATATATTAAGGACATAGTATCCTTGACTTCATGAGTGTTGTTTATTAAGGACATGGTGTCCTTAACTTCATGAGTGATGTGTAAATATTAAGGACAAAGTATCATGTATTTGCACCTTCTGTTGTTAAACTTTAGGACATCATATGCTTTATATGTGCAGTGTAAATGTTAAGGACATGATATCCTTAACTTCATATATGCAGTGTAAATATTAAGGACATAGTGTCCTTGACTTCATGAGTGTTGTTTATTAAGGACACGCTGTTCTTAACTTCATGAGCATTGTGTAAATATTAAGGACAAAGTCGTGTATTTCAACTTGTTGGTGTGATGGAGTTGCACCTGATTCAGCTGGTTGTTGTCGTTAACGGTTGACATATTTGACTAAAGATCGAAAAGTGAACAGATTATCAAATTCCTGACAACAAGACCAATTTGCTTAACCCAAAAATAAGTTTTTCGATCAAAGTCAATATCTAGAAGAAATCGGGTTATTGATAACCAAAATTTACTTCACTTTCCAAACAATTTGAAAGAATAAATCAAGGAATGAAAATGGTTGACAAAGAAAGTAAGAAATTAACCAATAATCATTCCTAAAATTATGGCTTAAGGCTCTGAGAGTAAAGCAAAGAGTAACGGTATGAATTTCAATGATAATCGTTTCTTGCATTACAAATGAGATTTCAGTCCTTATATAAGAGCGATATAATTATAACGGTTCCCTTACTTAATTTGGGCTCACTAAAGGTATTAATTGCCCTAATTGCCCGCCACCATGTACAACTGTAATAGAAGCATTTATGACTGAATATTCCTTGTAACTGCTCCGATTTTTCTTCCTTATTTATGACAGATTCATATATCTTTCCTTCTTTACAGCCTTTATTCATATCATTCATCAGTGTAATCCCGTTGGTATTTCTTCCATACCTTTTTCGTATTCTTTGACTTATTTTAATTGAGAACACTACTTGTCCTTACATCGATGTTCCACGTATCATGCCACGTCAATTTATTGGTAGCCATGTGCCATGTCTTTTTCCATCAATACAAACCTCATAATTGCGCGAGGGTGGGAGGTGGGGGTGGAAGAAGACCACCAAATTTCCCTATACATAGGGGTATTCATAAAAATTCGAAAATTCGAACCAAACCGACCAAAGAAAATCGATACTTTTTGGTTTGGTTTGGTTTTGAAATTTAAAAACTGATCAAATTTGGTTTGGTTTTGGTTTTAATTAAAAAAAAACCCGAACTAAATCGAATATAGGAGTAGCTATTTTAAATTTATTATTACACCTATATATATGTATACTTTTATACAAAGTTTTAAAATTTTTATAGTAAATATTAATCATTTGCACTTTTAGTACAGTTCTTTACCTTTATATTCTAGTTTAATTGGTAGTTTTCTTTTGTTAAATGTAAGAATCTATTTCATGTTAAAAATAATATATTTTTAATTGAGTCTTTAAATTATTCATCACTATTTGATTCAATTATCATCAATATATGTTGGTAAATAATAGATTTCTCAAAGGGCAATTGATTTGATAGTGTTACGTTGAAAATGTGGTCGCCGAAATGTGTGTTTGGTAGTGTATGTTTTATATTTAAGAAAAAATTGACAAATAACCGAAAAAATCGAAAAATCGACATAAACCGCTCGAGAAAAAACCAACTTAATTGGTTTGGTTTGGTTCTAATATTTGAAAAACCGACTTACTTGGTTTGGTTTCTTTTTAGGGAAAAACCGATCGAAACCGAACCATGAACACCCCTGCCTTTTTGGTCGAGAATGATATGATTATTTGTGCGACCAACTTGATTATTTTTTCTTCTGATCATTACGGGTTGCTTCTTCCCCCTCATAACATAATTGCTTATGAGAAATTTATTTGCATCTTCTATAAAATCAGGGCGGTCCGACGAATTTTATGGCCTAAAATCAAATATTATAAGGGGCCTTAATTTTTTTTAAATTTTTATTTATTTATTTATTGAAGTATATTTTTCTAGATTTTCTTACATACAAAGTTAGTAATAATTTTTTTATAATCAGTAACTCCTAATAAGTATTTATCAATCGACAATATAACTAATCCACTTAACCTTTTTTGAGACATTATTAATCTTAGGTAAGATTTTATCAATTTTAATTTTTGAAAATTTTTTCCACTAAAGCAACGGTAACATGAGTTATTAACATTATTTCATAAGCAATATAGACATTTGGAAAAGAATCAAATCTTTTTATTTGATTGAGTGTATCAATTAAACTACTATCTTCTAATTGTACTATTTTTCTTAATACTTTTAATTCGAAAATAAATCTAAACCATCAATACTGAATTGATTATTATGCTTTAAGGAACATTCAAGATTAAAGGCAATATTTTTTTAAATTTCCATCTAGTGATCTTAGTTTTTACCGCTAGATAGAATACCAAAAATATTTTCATATGCTTCGAATTGTTCAAATATATTATTGAAGTGAAAAAATAGCCTCGTCTACTATATAAAAGTAATCAATAGGTAAAGTAGGAGACATCTATATTTTTTCTCCGGGGAATCCATCAAATGAAATGTAAATAACCTGTTCTCTAAAGGACTCTTCGAAAGATCTTGAGATTTCATTATCAACATCCTCATCAAATTATTACTTCCTATATATCACACATTTTTTTACAAAATACGGGTTCAATATTCATTTCAAGTGTAATTTTCTTGGCAAAAATTATAGCAGTTGCAAATCCTTCTTCTCTATATTTGTTAAAGAAAGAAATCAAACTTTTTCACTTCATAGATTTTTTCTTAAACTTATACATAACCTATTAGGTGTAATAAAAAATGAGGTCTCCACAAATATGGTGCCTAAAGCAGTTGCTTTACTTGTTTTATGGGAGGACCGTTCCTGTATAAAATAAATAGTGTGGTTGGTGGTGCTTAATATTATATTACTATTTTAGCCTAGCAACTCGGCTGGTTGGTTGTTCGGCATTTGCTAATTTTTGCCTATTTTTATTGGAAATGACGTGTAACAATAACTATATTAATGGGATACTTCCCAAATTAGGGGCCTGTAGGCACTACATTCTCACACCATAAGTATAGCTGGTGATCAAATTTTGTGCAAAAATTTAAGAACTACCCGAGTAGCCGTTTGTAGGAATTTAAGATTCCTTTTTCTTGTTACATCTTTGTGTATCTTTAAAGTGAGAATAAGTAACTTTCTTGTGATCAAAATGATTCTTGGAAAACAATATTTTCAATAAATATAATCTAGAATATCCATCCCCCCTCCCCCCCTTTTAAAATTCTTCTATTAAATTTTTTTTAATTCTCAAACACATTAAACATGTTCATGAGGAGACTTTTGGGTGGTAGAAAAAAAAAAGACGATTTAATCCAGAATTCAGCTCTAATGGACTCCCCATAGCCGGGAATTTCGTATACCATAGTCCATATATATATATATATATATATATATATATATATAAATGTTTTAATTATTTTGTTTCATTTTATTTGATACTCTTTATTTTTTGATTCGTCCCAATATAATAGAAAAGGAACAAAAAGGGGAATAAGACATAAAAGTTCCCTTTCAAAATTAGAGAGGAAAAATAAGTAGAATAAAGCTGGTTGAACTACACCAGCCCTTCAAATCTTTATTTGGAAGTGCATACCAAACCAAAAACCTCGTTGACCCTCTTGCTTTCTTCGTTTTCCTTTAATTTATATATTAAAGTATAGCAACAGAATACAAGGGACTTGGATCATTTACGGCAATTAGAACAATTTGTTTGGTCATTCAGGAATTATCAGATAAGAAGATTCTTAGCCAAAACGTTAGTAATTCTAAAATACAATAAATTATGTTCTCCAAATTTAACAACCCTTAAATTGAACCAGTAGACCAAATTAGGAAGTGGTCCTCTACTGTATAGTCAATTACCTAAATGGTCCCTAAAACCTCGAGCTCATGACTTTCCTTTCTCATATATTAACTCTGCAAGTGGATGAATTTTTTGGTTATGTTTGTGCATATCTAGAAGAAATAATTTACTGATATTTATGCAATAAAATTGGAAGTGTACTATCAAAAAAGAGTTCCCCTAGAGATCTAACAAGCATGGAGATCTATAATACGATCCAAGAAAAACGCCAGAGATCTAAGTTAAATGTTGCTTGTTTTTTTCCCCCCTTTCTTGCAACTCTTTATTCTTGTTTCGTCAACTCACGAACTAAAAGTGAAACAAATGGAAATTAAAGAGAGGGAGGGAGGTGGGGGACCAATATAATGCCCCTGCATATATATGATGAAGAAAGCAATCAAGTATTAATGCCCATCCCCACCTAAAACCCCCTTTTGTATATGTAGAAAAACCAAGTGCTTTCCGTAGTTCAGAACTTGTTTCACATGGGCATGCTTTGAGTTCTTTTAGCTATGGAGTACACGTTGATAATTGTTGGTAATGTGTCAAAAGACTTTTTTTTACATGTGGCATTAGTTTAGAAGATTGTGTGACAAATGGCTCTACTAAGCCAAGTGGCTATGAATACCTACCATATGACATTTTACATGAAGACATGTAGCCAAATGTTTGAGCCATAAACAAGTAGCAATCATCTTTCATGCAATCAAACATTTGACAATTTAAGAAGACTTCAAGTACCTATATAAATAGTCTTCTTGTCATCCCTATGATAGCAACAAAAACTTAGTCTTCTTTACACTTTCTTAGCTTATCATTGCTTTCTTCTTTAGCTAATTATTTCCGTAATTATTATTCCCACTATTGACCAAATCATTATCTCTTGTTATAATTTCTTCCCTCCAATTTATTCTAACTTGCTGGATTTATTATGTAATTTTGCTGATTCCTGTATCCTCTAAATAAATAGAAATGAGCTTGTTTACTCCTGGGGAAACATTTCACATTGCTGAAATAGTTTCTTAGGACAGTGCCTAGCACGACTCAAGCCAATTCGTATATCCTCTTACAAATAATATTGAAGCAGTATTATTATTGTTATTTTTCGATGTCATTTCCCTAATATCTAAGAAACTATGGCAAGTAATACTACTGTAAAATTTTTTGATGGTGCTACCGATTTTGGTGATGTCTCCGCTACTACTGTTCCAGCCGTCCTGCCAGATATCCATGATGTTGCAAATACGTTATTGCATCCATAACTTTGGCAGACACTAATGTCCAAACACAGGTATGTGAATAAACATGGTTGCATATCCAATGATAATATTAAAACCTTCAAGAAAAATGCACCTCAATGCAAGAGAAGAGTTGAGATAAATGATAATCTCGCTAAGTCAAAATTAAATTTGACTAAAGCGAATAATATAATTGTTGCGGTCATTTCTCAAATAAATAATGTGGCCAATGTGAGAAATTGGGTGATAGACTCTGGTGCTACTAGACACACTTGTGTAGACAAAAATAAATTTTTGTCTTACACCCAAATTGAAGAAGGAGAAGAATTTATTTATCTTGGTGACTCAAGAACAACTCGCGTTCTTGGGAAAGGAAAAATTCTTCTCAAACTCACATATGGTAAAACTTAAGCATTGAGTGATGTATTGCATGTTCCTAATATCCAAACCAATTTGGTGTATGTGGGATTATTAGGAAAAGTTGGATTAAAGGTTTCATTTGAAAATAATGAGGTTGTATTGACCAAAAATAAAATTTTTGTGGGCAATGGATATTGTAACCATGGTTTATTTGTGCTTAATATTTCCGATACTAATAATAAAAATACATCTTCTTCTGCTTATATGGCTGAGTCAATTTCTTTGTGGCATGCTAGATTAGGACATGTTAATGTCGCGTATATAAAGAAAATGCAGTCGCTAGGATTAATATCTGGTTTAGACTCAAGTAATATTAATAAGTGTGAAATATGTGCTGAAGCTAAAAGTACTAGAAATACCTATTTTTCCGTAAATAGAGAAACGAAATTGTTATCTTTAATTCACACTGATTTAGGTGACTTGAAGCAGACTATGAGTAGAGGTGGTAAAAGGTATTATGTTACTTTTTTTATTGATGATTTTTCTAGATATACTAAGTTGTATTTGCTTAGAAATAAAGATGACACTTTTAATGCTTTTGTTTCTTATAAAACTGAGGTTGAAAATCAACTTAGTAGAAAATTCAAGAGAATTAGATCAGATAGGGGTGGAGAATATTTATCTTTAAATGAATTTTGTAAAAATAATGAAATTATTCATGAAGTAACCCCGCCTTATTCATCTGAGTCAAATGGAGTAGCTGAAAGAATAAATAGAACATTGAAAGAGATGATGAACTCTATGTTAGTTAGTTCTAATGCTCCTGATAATTTGTGGGGTGAAACTATTTTATCTACATGTCACTTAGAAAATAGAATACAACATAGAAGAACAAACAAAACTCCTTATGAATTGTGGAAGGGTTATAAACCTAATTTAAAATATTTAAAAGCATAGGGGTGCCTTGCAAAAGTTCTTTGCCTGAACCTAAAAGAGAAAAATAGGTTCTAAAACTGCTGATTGCATGCTAATTGGATATGCTGAACATAGTGATGCATATAGATTTCTTATTTTAAAAAGTGATGTACTTGATTGCAATATTATAATTGAGACAAAAAATGCTGAGGACAAGAGGGGTTGCTCTGATGGTAAGCAACCCCCACTTCCAACCGAGAGGTTGTGAGTTCGAGTCTCCCCAAAAGCAAGGTGGGAAGTTCTTGGAGGGAAGGATGCCGGGGGTCTATTTGGAAACAGTCTCTCTACCCTAGGGTAGGGGTAAGGTCTACGTACACACTACCCTCCCCAGCATGAAATTATCTCTAATGAGGAATTGAGAAGGAGCGAAAGGCCTAGGAAAGAATATTTTTCTTATGGAAATGATTTTCAAACTTTTCTTGTCGATAATGAACCATCAAATTATTTTGAAGCTTTTTCTTCTTCAGATGCTAAATATTTGAAATAGGTAATAAAAGTTGAAATTGATTCTATTATGAAAAATAATACATGAATTTTAACTAACTTACCTTCTGTTGCAAAACCTATTGGTTGTAATGAATTTTCAAAAAGAAATTTAATCCTGATGGATCTTTAGATAAATATAAAGCTCGGTTAGCAGCAAAAGGATTTTCTCAAAAGCAAAATATAGATTATTTTGATACATTTGCACCAAAGACTAGAATTTTTTCTATTCGAGTTTTAATTGCCTTAGCTTCAATTCATAAGCTTTTTATCTACCAAATGGATGTCAAAACTGCTTTTCTAAAAAGTGATATAGAAGAAGAAATTTATATGGTTCAACCTGAAGGCTGAGTCATTTCTGGACAAGAAAAATAAAGTTTGAAAATTAATTAAATCTCTTTATGGACTTAAACAAGCTCCTAAGCAGTGGTATGAGAAATTTGAACAAGTCTTACTGAGAGACAATTTTTCTTCAGTTGAGGTGGATAAATGTGTTTATACTAAAGTGGTAGACGATGATAATGTAATACTGTATTTGTATGTTGATGACATACTTATATTTAGTACAAATTTAAATATTGTGCAAAGTACTAAATTATTTTTATCTGCTGATTTTGATATGAACGATCTGGGTGAAGTAAATACAATATTGGGAGTTAAAGTTATAAGGAATGAAGATAGAATAATATTGTCTCAAGAACATTATGTTGAGAGACTTCTTAAGAAGTTTGAATATTTTAATGTCACATCTGTGAGCACTCCTTTTGATGCTAACTCTCAGTTGAAAAAGAATAATGGTGACCTAGTTGCTCAGTCTAAATATGCTCAGATTATTGGGAATCTGACGCATTTAATGAATTTTACAAGGCCTGATATAGCCTATGCAGTGTGTAGACTGAGTAGATATAATCATAATCCCAACAGAGAGCATTGGTCTGGATTAGATAGACTAATGAAATATTTGAGAGGAACCATGAATTATGGTATCCTATATAGTGGATTTCCTTCTACTTTAGAAGGGTACAGTGATGCAAACTGGATCTCTGATTCAGATGAGACAAAATTCACTAGTGGTTATGTATTCACCCTTGGTGGTGGTGCAATATGGTGGAAATCAGCTAAACGGACGATCATTGCTAGATCGACTATGGAATTAGAGTTTGTAGCTCTGGAGTTAGCTGGTTCTGAGGCTGAGTGGCTAAGAAACTTCTTAGCTAATATCCCTTTAATAAAGAACGTATTACCTCCTGTGTCTATACACTGTGATTGCCAAGCGACAATAGCTATAGCAAAGAATAATTCTTATAATTGTAAAAGTAGACACATGAAACTGAGACATGATGTTATAAAATAGCTGTTGAGAGATGGAATAATTTCCATTGACTATGTGAAGTCAGAGATAAATTTGGCCGATCCTCTGACTAAACCTGTGGGAAGAAAATTAATTCTTCAAACCTCAAAAGAGATGGGGTTAAGGCCGAAATGTTGTCAGTAGCGAGGGTAACCCAACCTATGTGATTGGAGATCCCATGAAGTAGGTTCATATGGGTAATAACAAGTCAATATTTGCACTGATGCACTAAAAAAGAGTGCTTGACTGCTACTAATTGAGAGACTGAGTTATAACTCTTAATGAAATTCATAGTCCTTATGGATGGTGTATTTAAAAGCAATATACACTTGATGAATTTACCTATATGAGAGTGGAGTGGGCCGCTCCTATGAGATTTTGGCCTAGTCTCTAGAGCTCTCATGAATAACCAGGCACGCGCATGGCCTATTGGGCGCAAAACCGCGTTGAACAGCGAAATTACCAGGGGGTCAAAATGTGATTGATAAAATCTCTGGCTTACAATAAGAATTATTGGTTCATAGAAATATTATATTTCACCAGTAATTCTGCGAGTTACGTTTTATTGGTCTAAGTTTGGTTCATAGTCCTTAAGACACCAAATCTATTACATTTAGACCATGCAAATCCAGCAAGTCTTACTCTTTCCTACTCTGTATTCCTAAACAAAAAAAGGTCTTTTGATGTGGGGGATTGTTGATAATTGTTGGTAATGTGTCAAAAGACTTTTTTACATGTGGCATTGGTTTAGAAGATTGTGTGACAAATAGCTCTACTAAGCCAAGTGGCTATGAATACCTACCATATGGCATATTGCATAAAGATATGTAGCCAAATGTTTGAGCCATAAACAAGTGGCAATCATCATTCATGCAATCAAACATTTGACAATTTAAGAAGACCCCAAGTACCTCTATAAATAGCCTTCTTGTCATCCGTATGATATCAACAAAAAAATGGTCTTCTTTAAACTTTCTTAGTGAATCATTACTTTCTTCTTTAGCTAATCATTTCAGTAATTATTATTCCTACTGTTGAACAAATCATTATCTTTTGTTATAATTTCTTCCCTCCAATTTATTCTAACTTGCTAGATTTATTATTTAATTTTGCTGATCCCTGTATCCTCTAAATAAATAGAGATGGACTTGTTTAATCTTGGAAAACATTTCACATTGCTAAAATAGTTTCTTAGGACAGTGCCTAGCATGACTCAAGCCAATTCGTGTATCCTATTACAAATAATATTAAAGCAGTATTATTATTGTTATTTTTCGGTCTCATTTCCCTACAGTACACACCCGTGGCCGCTGTGAGTTTGAGCAAATTTATTGCATCTAACACCGACTATATATATACAACAACAATAACGACAATTATAATATACTCAGTGTGTTCCTACAAATAGAATGTAGAAAAAGTGGGACATATATGCAGACCTTATCGTATCTTGTGAGACATAGAAAGACTATTTTCGATAAACCCCCGGCTCATGAAAAATGCTTTCAAAAAACTATGTGGATGAAAAATTAGCACACACATACAAAACAAAACCTATTGATTTTAAATTCTAGACTCTCTATTGGTTCACTGTGGTGGATCTTGAGTATAATTTAGGGGTATATATGAATTGAGTAGCTTTTGCCTAGACAATGTATGTGTTATGAATCTCACTAAATATATGTGAATATTTGACTGTGAAATTAGTTATTATTATACATTAATTTGATGTTATTACAAGAACCTATAAACTTTGTGAATCCGATTTGGTTCCATAGTTTCTTTAATTATGATTGAAGTTCATACTCGTACTTGATCTATACGAGGATTTGAGCCATTTTCTTTGTATACGGTTAAAATCGGGCTTGTCCTTTTTGTGCGACTGATCGAGGTTGGAGCATGATGAGTCAAGGATTGACTTCGATTTATATCAAACTATGGTGCAAAGTTAGGTTGTCAATCTCGAGACCCTAAGACCGATTAAGCTCGAGACCCTAGGACCGATTAAGCTCGAGACCCTAGGACCGATTAAGATCGAGACCGACCAAGAATGAGATCGACTAAGATCGGGACCGAATAAGATGGAGATTGAGGGAGGCTTACTGGGTCGAATAGTGGAAAGATAAAATATCTGCAATCGGGTGAGGATCACGACGCAAATCCTGGCACGTATCAAGAAAAGGCTGATTAATTAGCCAATCATGAGATTTCTTACTGTATTTAGATTTGTACTAAGAGTAGGACTCCCCTACTATATAAATGTGGTCTGATCATTTGTAAATGATATCATATTCACGTTATATAAAGCAATATACCATCTTCTTAAGCTCTCAATACTCTGTTATTCGGTTCATACTTTCCAGTAAAATACTTATTTGATTCGAATGCGACCTATCTTGAGGATCAAAGCTAAACATCTCATTTGGTTTTCTTTATTTTTATTTAATTTCAATATCATTTTACGTTTTCTCTCAGTTTGTGCCAAGTAATTCACGTGTTCTTAAAACTATAGTATATAAATTCAATTATTATCCGTTTTAGGGTAAACAGTTTGGCGTCCACCGTGGGACTAAGGATAATAGTGATTGCTTGGTACAAATTTTCGTAACACACACTATTTTACACTTGTTCTTTGAAGTATCTTTGATTACAGGATTAAAAAAAATTTCAAACTCTCAATCAACACCTCAACACATTGACAATGATCTCAGCCACCAAGGCGAAAATGGGAACATTGCACCAGGAAATGTTATACCCCCTACTGGCCTCGATGGAGTTCCGGTTGTAGATCCAATCGATGACAGTTTGCATGTAGCCATCAATGGAAATTTGGCCATCGACCCCGAAAGAAACATCGTGGGGGTAGCCGATCAGCTTCTCAGAATACATATGGCAGTGAAGATGGCGGGATCAACTTGCGGGTAATCTTCGAAATGTTGCGGTACCAATAAGAAACAATAGCTCAGCTCCAAAATCAGAACCACACACCAAGCAAGGTCGAACTCGAGCCATCCCAGGAAGTTGTACACAGGGCCAAATCGGCTTCTAGGAAATCGAATGAAAAGGATTCGAGACCAATCCTGCTATCATAAAAATGCTCGAAGAACTGACATAGCGAATCGAGATAGGGGAAAAGAAGATCCAAGAAAACAACCAGAAGGTGGAAACATATAATTCCAGGATCGACCAGATCCCGGGGTCTCCCCCAATACTGAAAGGAACAAATTCCAAAAAGTTTGTACAAAAACCTTTCTCCCCAAGTGCAGCTCCGAGGCCAATCCCCAAGAAGTTTTGTATGTTCGAGATTTCTACATATAATGGGACGACTGATCAAAACGAACACGTCACCTCCTACATGTGTTCTATCAAAGGAAATGACTTGGAAGACGATGAGATCGAATCCGTCTTGCTGAAAAAATTCGGGGAGACTTTATCGAGGGGGGCTATGATATGGTATCATAATTTACTGCCTAATTCTATTCACTTGTTTGCTATGCTTGCAGATTCTTTTGTAAAGGCACACGCCGAGGTCATTAAGGTCGCAACAAGAAAGTTGGACCTTTTCAAGGTAAGGCAGAAGGGCAACGAGATGCTCAGAGAATTCGTATCTCGATTCCAAATGGAACAAATGGATTTGCCACCGGTCACTGATGATTGGGCTATTCAAGTTTTCACACAAGGTCTCAACATTCGAAGTTCCATTGATTCATAGCAGTTAAAGCAGAATTTGATCGAGTATCCTCCCGTCACTTGGGCTAATGTACATAATCGATATCAGTTGAAGATTAGGGCCGAGGATGATCAACTGGGGACTCCTTCTAGGTTCGTTTATCCTAATAGGACCTTAGCTAGAATCGAGAGAGATATTGAACAAGAACCAATGTCAAATAGAGATCGATATCAACAGTATAATGGGGACCGTATAGGCGGCAAATCTGGGCAAAATTTTGCACGAAATGAGAGGAGAAATGATCGAGGTCAAAGTTCACGGGGACTTGTACCAAGGAAGGTCATATTAAACACCCGAAATCCAAATGATAAGGTACGACCCATTTCAATTCTTTCTATTTTTTGACTAACACTTGCATATTGTCGACAAGTAGCGGCACGAAGGCTTAGGTCTTAAAGCACGCGTTGCACTCTTTTTACCTTGCAGCGTTTTTGTCCCCATTGGATTTTTTGGCAAGGTTTTTAACGAGGCAACAATGGATCGTGCTCACTTAGAAATGAAGGCCGATCATGAATCGATGTCCAAAATAGCATTAACAGTATCCGAGGTTCCTCTACTATCAACCTCGAATACTGGGGGCATTGCCCCCGAATGTCAACTTTGTTGCAAAGAAATTACTTCATAGTAACGAGGTGAGATTTGTAAGGTCCAAACGATCGAATGAATCGTGCCCATATAGATTGCTTGAGCCCTGGCACAAAACATGTACACATGTGTAATCATTTTATACAAGAATAAAGAGAAGTAGTTTTCCTTGCAATTACCTCATGTCCTTGAAAAAGTTTTTCTACTTTACAATTCCATACTTCCAATCTATTATGCAAACGAGCTCAAGGGCTGATCATAACCTGAGTTCGGATAACCACCCCCACACTCGGGGACTGCCTTTCAAAAAATAAAACTCAAACATACCAAGCTATTGAACGTCGAGGGTATAAGACCTATTAGGAGATCCTCGAATTTTAAAGGCCACTGCCGCCCCACTTGGGGACGGTTATCTCAGGCAAGCCCAAATAAAACGGGAGAACGATCCCAATGGGCAGTTCCCAAACTAAAAGGCTACGGCCAATATATCACGACTGGAGACGTCCAAAACCCGTAACAAAATAGGCCTTCGCAAAAGAAAAAAATTCTTTCACAACCGGTTCTAAAGGCTACCCTCGGTAGAAACTTAAACTTGAGATATTTTTAGGAGAAAAATTCAGTAACTTTGAACCCTAATAATGCTTTAACCCAGAAAGGCAATAAAGGCAAGGTTTTGTTCAAACCCTCGAACACAAACTTATCATTTCATGCTAAGGCATTCTGACCTTTGTAAATACGAATGATAAAGCAAAGGGAAAAATTCGAGAGCCGAAAAGGGTACATCTTAACCCGAGTTCGAGCAAATTCTCACTCGGGGACCATCCATCAAGCCTAAGGGCTAGCTTATTTTGCATTCGAGCAAGTACTCACTCGACCATAAAGCCTAAGGGATACTTTTACTTTGAGTTCGAGCAAGTCTCACTCGATTACAAAGCCCAAGGGCTACCTTAACCCGAGTTTGAGCAAATTCTCACTCGAGGACTATCTATCGAGCCAAGGGCCACCTTATCTCGAGTTTTAGCAAATCCTCACACTCGACTTCAAATCCCAAGGGCGACCTTATCTCGAGTTCGAGCAAGCCCTCACTCGACCATAAAGCCTAATGGTTACTTTTACTTCAAGTTCGAGCGAATCCTCACTCGATCATTAAGCTTAAGGGCTACCTCATCTCGAATTTGAATGATCATTGGGGATCCACTGATCAGAAACGGTCGAGGGTAGTACATATTATCTGTCCTTACCATCTCAAACCTTAGACATTCGAATACAACTTTATAATTTTATTCTAAGGCGCTTTGACCCTTACATAAATTAACAACAGATTCATAAGCTATGGAAGGGAAAAAGTTTTATACATATTCATCAAAACCTTTTTACAAGGGCAACACGACTCGATGGAAGTTCTTTACAAAAGGCCAAAACGACCTCGATAGAAATACAAAAACTATATAAAAGCCTAAGTGACCTGGTCATCTCCGAGAGTAGCATCTTCACTCTTGGGGTCTTTTGCACTTTCGAATTTGCTCAAGCTTTCAGATTCATCATTATCATCGGGATAGGCTAATTTCCCAGCTTCAGCTTTATCCTTCTTAATGTTCTCGATCTCAGTTGAAAGGTCAAAGCCCCGAGCATGGATTTACTCAAGGGTCTCCAGTAGAGATTGATATTTGGCATGATTGGTGTTCCTCTCTGCTCGAATATGAGTAGCCTCGAAAACCTCCTTTGCTCGAACTTGAGCAGCTTCAGCATCAGCCCGATAGATACCCACCACTGCATTGGCATTGGTCTTGGTCGCTTCGACCTCCGATTTGGCCGCTTCGAGCTCTGTGACCAACTTCTCCCGATCGGAAATTGTTGAACCCAACTAGGACTGGAGCTCCTCGATTTTCTTGGCTTGCACCAAGGTTTTATCTTTTATATTTCGGAGCTGGATTTCAGCCGAGGCCGACTGGGCCCGTGCAGTCTCCTTTTCTGTGCCAAACGATCCATGTGTTTTTTCCATTCTTTGGCCTCAGTCTTTACAGTTCCTACCTCTTCACGAAGCTGCCCGATTATGCCAATCTTTTATTGTACCTGCGGGTTCATTTCATTAGTCACTGTGCCCGATTCATCTTCAGTAACTTCAAAGATTCTGTTTACCTACTCGACCAGATTGGCATGCTCTTTTTGGGCCATCTCTAAATCAACTCGAAGGCTCTTAACCTCTATTTCTCTTTGCTTACTGAGAAGTTTGAAGGCATCATTCTTCTCGGTAAGCCCCCGGATCTTGGCCTCATACCAGCTCAACTCCTCTCGGGATCAGAAAAAGGCCTCATGATGAAGCACCGAAGCCTAAAAAACTTGGAAAAGGAAATTATATAAAAAAGCATAAGTGCAGAACTTGGAATTGTAAAAGAGAATATTTAAGGGTACCCGATTCAACGCTTGTTAAGCTTCATTGAACAAGCAGGGCATCTCCACTTCGTCCATCTTAGCCTGGTCCTATTCGATTACCAAACACCAAAGGTAGCTAGCCTCCCTTTGGGGGGGGGGGAGAACATCCTCCGGAATCGAGATGACGATTGATCGCTTGTGCCCGGGATCGACACTTAGAGCTGGAAATTGATTGACCAGTTTAAGGCTCGAGGAAGCCTCGCTCGACCTATTCCTCGGTACTTCCAAATCACCCAGGCAGGTGGCATCCTCCACTCCAACGAAGTAACCACGGAAAGGGTCTTCTGCTTCATGGACCTCTCCACCACCTTAGACTCCTTGATCATTGACTTATTAAACAAAGGAAATGAAGGGGAATCCTTGATATTTATCACCGCAAGTGAATCTTTTGAGGTGCCTTCATCTCGGGAAGCCTCGAGCCCGGTTTCTACACCAGCATCAACTGCCTCCTTGGTAGCCTTCTCACTTTGAGGAAAAGCATCTTCCGTTCTTTCTAGCTCGGGGACTTCAGTCGAAGACTTCCCCTCACTCTCATCAAGTCGAGGCGGAGCAGTCTCAACCTCTACCAGCTCAGTAGTTCCTTGAATCTCAGTGCGAGCTCGCACATGGGCCACAAGCCCGGAGTCTTCTTCTTCTTCTTCTTCTTCTTCTTCTTCTTCTTCTTCTTCTTCTGGCTCTTCCCTTAGCCATTGGACTGACTCCAAAGTCAAAGGGATGATGTTCCCCTTGGGTTTACAGGTTGTTTTCTTTTTGGGATTCTGGCCCTTAGAGTTCACAGAAGTCGAAGCTCTTTTCCTCTTCTTCTCCTTTACCAACTTTGAGACAAATGATAGGGGAGGAATTTCTTCATCACCAGATGGGGGACTCATCATAACATCCTTACCGAGACCTACAAAAGAAGAAAAATGATTAAGTTCGGAAAAATATTCGAACTGTGGTCAAATCATTAAGTCAAGAAGAAAAGTTTACCGTGACTACTAGCCGCCCATCGACCCTTTACCAATCGCGCCATGCGCGCTCATCATGTGTTGGCTGCGATATTAATATCCTAACCCAGTCCTCGAGATTGGGAACCGCACTCGGCATCCAAGAAACAACTACATCAAGTAAAACACTAATACAACAACAACAACATACCCAGTAAAATCCCACTAGTGGGGTCTGGGGAGGGTAGGATGTACGCAGACCTTACCCCTACCCCGGAAGGGTAGAGAGGCTGTTTCCGGGAGACCCTCAACTCAATAGAAGAGATAATAATATCAGAAAAGAAATGCAAGAGGAGATCTGTAACAATAAATGAAGCAGGGGAAGTAATAATGATATCTTAACACCAAATAAGTGAAAGGGAGTGCAGTAATACAATCCTATGCAAAACAACAAAATACTGTGAACACAACCTAGACCACTACCAAACATAGGCAAAGCTCTATCAGACTACCCAGAAAAAACAATGCACTACCCCTAGCCTACAACCCTAATGCTCGACCTCCACACGTTCCTATCAAGAGCCATGTCCTAAAAAATCTGAAGACGCGCCATGTCTTGCCTGATCACCTCGCCCCAATTCTTCTTAGGCCGCCCTCTACCTCTTCTCATACCTGCCAAAACCAACCGCTCACACCTCCTAACCGGGGAATCTATGGTTCTTCTCCGCACGTGTCCAAACAACCTAAGCCTCGCTTCCCGCATCTTGTCGTCCACGGGAGCAACACCCACCTTCTCCCGAATATCTTCATTCCTTATCTTATCCAGTTTAGTATGCCCGCACATCCATTTCAACATCCTTATCTCCGCTACTTTCATCTTCTGGACATGTGAATTCTTAATTGCCCAACACTCAGCCCCATATAACATAGCCAACTTAACCACCACTCTGTAAAACTTACCTTTGAGTTTTGGTGGTACCCTCTTGTCACACAGGACTCCAGATGCTAACCGCCATTTCATCCACCCCACCCCAATGCGGTGCGTGACATCCCCGTGAATCTCTCCATCTCCATGGATAATAGACCCTAGGTACTTGAAACTTTGTCTCTTGGGGATGACTTGTGAGTCGAGCCTCACCACCCCGTCCGCTTCCCCTGACACGCCGCTGAACTTACACTCCAGATATTCCATCTTGGTCCTACTCAATTTGAAACCTTTGGACTCCAAAGCTTGCCTCCACACATCCAGTCTCACATTAACACCGCTACGCGACTCATCGATCAGAACTATATCATCAGTGAACAACATACACCATGGCACCTCCCCTTGAATATGGTGTATCAAGGCATCCATCGTCAGAGAAAATAAGAATGGGCTAAGCGTAGATCCTTGGTGTAACCCCATAATCACCGAAACAAGCTCGGAGTCACCTTCCGTAGTCCTGACCCGAGTCTTAGCTCCATCATACATATCGTTTATCGATTCAATGTATGCTACCGGTACCCCTTTCACTTCCAGGCATCTCCAAAGTACGTCCCTAGGGACCTTGTCATACGCCTTCTCTAGGTCAATAAACACCATGTGTAAATCCCCCTTCCTATCCCTATGTTGTTCCACCAACCTCCTTATAAGGTGGATAGCTTCCATAGTAGAACGACCCGGCATGAACCCGAACTAATTTTTAGAAATAAATACCGCCCTTCTCACCCTCCCTTCTACCACCCTCTCCCAAACTTTCATGGTATGACTTAGCGACTTGATGCCCCTATAATTGTTACAATTATGGATATCACCTTTGTTCTTAAACATCGAAATCATCAAAATACATCTCCAATCATCTGACATCCTCTTCGTCTTGAAAATAACATTAAACAACCTAGTCAGCCATTCTAAGCCCGCTCTACTCACATACCTCCAAAAATCTACTAGAATCTCATTTGCTTCTATTGTTTTGCCCACAGCTCCCACTACTTCATCAACCTTGATACGCCTACAGTACCCAAAGTCTCGGTGACTCTCAGAGTGTCCCAACTCCCCTAGCACGACGGTACCGCTCCCCTCTTCATTCAGAAGTTTATGAAAGTACATCTTCCATCTATGCTTAATCTTGGAGTCTTTCGTCAATACTCTATCTTCCTCGTCTTTGATGCACCTAACTTGATCCAGGTCACGAGCCTTTCTCTCTCTCGTTTTGGCCAACCGAAATAGCTTCTTGTCCCCACATTTCCCCCCAGTTCCTCATACAACCGATCAAATGCAGTAGTTTTAGCCTTTGTGACCGCTAATTTTGCCTCCTTCCTAGCTTCCTTATACCTCACTCTGTTTGCTCTCCTCTGCTCCTCATCGGCACTCTCCACTAACGCAAGGTACGCTATTTTCTTTGTTTCTACTTTACCTTTGACCACATCATTCCACCACTAGTCGCCTCGGTGGCCGCCATAGTAGCCCTTCGAGACCCCTATCACCCCTCTCGCCGCCTCCCTAATACAGTTCGCCGTCGTCGTCCACAAAGCGTTAGCATCCTCATCACTCTTCTAGGCACCCATAGTCATCAACCGCCTCTCCAACTTATGTGCCGTATCCTTAGCCAAAGCACCCCACCTTATCCTCGGTTGACCCCGTACAAACCTCTTCTTCCTCTTTATCATGATACTGACGTCCATCATCAAAAGCCTATGTTGAGTTGTGAGGGTCTCATTCGGGATCACCTTACAATCCTCGCACAACCCCCTATCACCCCTTTCGAGGAGGATATAATCAATCTAGGTCATAGCCATCATACTCCGAAAAGTAACCAAATGCTCCTCCCTCTTCGGAAAACTAGAGTTCGCGATCACCAACTCAAAACCCCTAGTGAAATCCAATAGAGAAGTACCACCTCCGTTCCTATCCCCAAAGCTGAAGACACCGTGCACCTCTTCATAACCCTCAGGCGATGACCCAATATGACCATTGAAATCCCCTCCTATAAATAACTTCTCCGTTGACGGAATACCCCACACCACCTCATCCAACCCCTCCCAGAAGCACCTCTTAACCTCCTCGCCCAAGCCCGCTTGCGGCGCGTACGCACTAACTACATTCAGAGTGCTCCCTCCAACTACTAACTTAATCGCTATCAATCTGTCTTTAACCCTCCTAACCTCAACCACTGACTCCCTGAGCTCCCTATCCACCAAAATACCCACTCCGTTCTTGCCTTTCACGCGTCCGGAGTACCATATTTGAACCTGTATGCATTCCTCGTCTTCGATCCTACCCATCTGGTCTCCTGAACACAAGCTATATTGACCTTCCTCTTCTGGAGAATCTTCGCTAGCTCTATAGACTTACCCGTCAACGTCCCTCTATTCCATGATCCAATCCTCAACCTACAGGCTCCCTTGTTCCCTTTACCCCCTCTGGGCTCCGTCCCACTCCCTGACCCATGTCCTACCCCCCGCCCCACCACCCGCCCACCCCGAGGACATGACCTTACTCTACCATTACAAACCACAACCGCTATACCTTCGGTGTGGTCTAGACAAAAATGCAACTACAAACAAGCATAGGTATAAACTAGAAGGTAACAAATATCCAGAACTACTACAACAACAAATTAACTAAAACAAATAGGTGACAGGAGGTACCAATTCCCGCGGATAGAACCTGGACTTTTGACTTGCTATACTCTCGGTGCTGTGGGACCCGACGTCCAGCCCTTTAGACTACCAACTTGCCTGCCGGCTGTGCTGTGTTTGCTCATACACCTCCCACTCAACCCGAAACGACCACAAACAAATTGCAACCTAGATAACACACAAACACACAATGGAACCGAGAAAAAGAGACAAGTGCGGGACTGTCACCGTCACCACCAGTGACACACAGATCTACTACTGGCTAGACTCGCCGAAAAACAATGCCGAACCTTGTAACAGTGGAGCGACGCTGGAAAAAGAAGCAGAGAAACGGAAAAATATAAAGGAAAAGGGGAAGCACAGAGGAGGGGGTTGGGGTAGAAGCCGAAAAAAGGAGAAGAGAGATGGAGCAACACCGGTGAAGCATCGATCGCCGGCCTAGTCTCTGCTAGGGTTAAGAAGAGGGAAGAGGGGAGGGGGAAGAAAGAGAGACAGGTGGAGGGAGAGATAGAGAGATAGAGAGAGAGAGAGAGCGAGGGGATAGAGAGGGGGTGTGCTTACCTAGATTACCCGTCCACGCCGGTGCCGGTGTTGGAGAAGTTCACTAGCGGGGGATTACCGTTAAATGAGACCGTTAGTATTATTCAGAGACGGGCGTGTAGGAGACCATTTCAAGTTGGAAAATTCTATCTTTCATGTCAAATCATGACAATAAAACACTAATAATAAAGGGAAAAAATGAAGGCAATAAATAGAAATTGAGGAAATATGCTTCATATTCCATTTATCAGGAAATGGCATACTTTCGGCCGGGATCAAGTCCGAGGTCTTCACTCGAACAAATTGGCCCATCCAGCCCCAGTATTTGTCCTCATCTATGATCGAGAAAGGTGCCCTAGTGGCCCGACGTTGAAGCTTTATTAACCCTCATCGATAGAGTCGAGGGCTATATAGGCGGATGAGATGGTCGAGGGTGAAGGGAAGCACATCGACTTTGCTTGCAAAGAAACAAAGTAGTATCACTATCCTCCAGAAAGAGGGATGAATCTAACCGAGGACCACCTCATATTTCTTGCAGAAATCTATGATAATCGAATCCAAAGGACCCAACGTGAAGAGGTAAGTGTAAACACTTAAGAACCCTTCTACGTGGGTGGTGATTGATTCTTCTAAAGCAGGCATCACCACATGTTTTTACCCTAGTTGCAATCTTCTTTAACCTAGGAGAGGAGTTTTTCGGTTATCGAGCATATGTATCTCGATATCGGCTCGCATCGACCCAGCACTGAGGAAGTCTTTTCATCATTAAAATCAAAATCGAGGACAATCCTCCAGGAAAAAAATCTTTAAGGTGTGGCTCCGCCACCAGTTCCTCACCAACCGTCCATGACGATGAAGCAATCTCCTTTTGTCGAATAGTTTTTGAAGTCTTAGCCATTTTAATTTTACGAATGAAGAATAATGGAAAGTGAGAAGAAACACTTGGTATTTTATGGTGAAACAGGCGAAGAAACACCAGAGATATGAAAACACAAAGCTTTGAGGAAGGCAAAGGAATTTTGAAGATTAGAGCGAAGAAGGTTTGAAAGTAAAGTTTGGACAAAAGAAGAAAGATACATTTATAGGTTTAAGCCGACAGTTCAAATTCAATAGTGGCCAACCGTTGACTGGCACACATTAAATGCTTGGGAAACTGTACCTACGAGATGTTTTGGTTATCTCTGTTGCTTATGTCATGATGCATCGAGGTGAAGATCGAGGGCTCAAATTGTTTCTTGTAATTACTCTCCAAAAAATGAGAGGACTATCTATATACGGTCAAAATCGGGCTTGACCTTTTTGTGTGACTGATCGAGGCTGGAGCATGATGAGTCAAGGATCAACTTCAATTTATATCAAACTATGGTGCACAGTTAGGTTGTCTAGCTTGAGACCCTAAGATCGATTAAGCTCGAGATATTAAGACCAATTAAGATCAAGACTGACCAAAACTGAGACCGACGAAGAATGAGATCAACCAAGATTGGGACTAAATAACATGGATAAAGAGGGAAGCTTACTGGGTCGAATAACGGAAAGACGAAATATCTTTAAACGAGTGAGGATCACGGCGAAAATCCTGACACGTATCAAGAATAGGCCGACTAATTAGCCAATCATGGGATTTCTTGCTGTATTTAGAATTGTACCAATATGAGGACTCCCCTACTATATAAAGGGGGCATGGTTATTTGTAAAGGATATCATATTCACATTATATAAAGCAATATACCATCTTCTTAAGCTCTCAATACTCTGTTTTTCTGTTAATACTTTCCAGTAAAATACTTATTTGATTCGAATGCGACCTAGCTTGAGGATCAAAGCTATACATCTCATTTTGTTTGTTTTATTTTTATTTAATTTCAATAGCAATTTATTTTTTCTCTCAGTTTGTGCCAAGTAAAATCACGTGTCCTTAAAACCGTTGTATAAATTCAATTGTTATCCATTTTTAGGATAAACATGCTTAAAGTGGGTATCAGAAATCACGGACACTTGGCTTTGGGATCCAATTTACTAATATGTAATCTTCACTCTTCTCCACTTTTACAATAAATGGTAATACCCGTTAGACATAGCATTATAATAGTGATAAAAGCAAATGTTTCATTCCAGTATAAAGAGGAAACAAATGCGATATTACACAATTTTGGATATGCTTTTTTAATGTATGATCATGCCGTGTACGGGTAATATCAGGGATAAAGTTATCCTTGATTTCTCGGTAAAGAAATAAGAGGGAAGTACGATTTGACACGAGCCCGAGTAAAGCCAAGGGGTTGCGCGTCTCGGAGCCCGAGGAGGACGAATGGTGCACCCGGGGTCGGATACAATTGAGCATCGGGTTCGATAAGAGTGAAGGTCTGTGGCTAAGGGAAAAACAGTTGGACATGATAAGTGGGGAGCCGTAATATTCGTCCTCAATCGGATGTTACAGCGCAAATCTCCCCCGATATCAACCGCAGATCAGCATTTACTGGGAGAAGAAGATTTTTTTACCTTATTTATATTTGTACTAGGATTGAAACTTCCCTACTATATAAAAGGGAGAACCTTTTTATTTTCAAAACAACTGTTGACACGCATATCAAAGTAATAAAAGTTTATTTTTGTTCTCTAGTTACTGTTCATAGTGTTCTTCAACTACTTAATCATTTGGTTGCAACCGAGCCCATATCGAGGGCTCAGCCGAGGTTAATTTTCAGTGTTCATCTAAAAGCCATGCTTAATTATTCATCACGTTTGGTTTGATCATTTTTCTTCTATTTACTTTAACTGTTTTCTGTTCATAGGTCATTAGTGTTAAATTAAATCACGTATTCTTTAACTGCATACAAATTTAATTGTTACTTATTTTAAGGATAAACCGTTTGGATCCCACCATGGGGATAAGGATAATAGTGGTGATTTAATATGAATCTCCATAACATACCCTACTTTACACTTGCTCTTTGAAGTTTGATTTCAGGTTAATCTAAAAATGTCAAATTTTCAGTCTAGTCACTTGAACGTTGACTCCAAGTCAGGCCAACACGGTGAAAACAATAATGTGGTACCCAGCAATGATGTACCCCCTATTTATCCCAACGGTGCCCCAATCGTTGACCTGGTCGATGCTAACTCATAAGTTGACTTCAACATCAACCTGCCAACTAACCCCAAAGATAACATTCGCGGGGCACCCCAGCCATCGGCTCGAGAAGCACCCGAAGGGAAGGTGATATAGTTAGCTTACGATTTATTTTCGAAATGTTACAAGCTTAGTAAGCCGCAATAGCACAGCTATAAATCCAAAGCCACGCCCAAAACAGGATCGAGCCCGAGAGGGTTAGAGAAAATTCTTGAAAAGATGAATAAACTGCTGCGGAACTGGAAGAGTTCTGGCCCGAGGAATCTTCCGAGGTGTTGAAACTGCTCGAAGAACTAACAAAGCGGGTGGAGTCTTGTAAGAAAAAGATATAGGCAAATGACAAGAAGGTGGAAACTTGCAATTCAAGGGTTGATAAGATCCCAGGAGCGCCTCTAATATTGAAAGGGTCGGATTCCAAAAAATTCATTCAGAAGCCTTTTGCCACCGAGTGCGGCTCCGAAGCCAATTCCAAAGAGATTCCGAATGCCAAATATTCCCAAATATAACGGGAACACAGATCCAAATGAGCATATAACCTCTTATACATGTGCAATTAAAGGCAAAGACGTAGAAGATGATGAGATCGAGTCAGTCTTATTAAAGAAATTTGGGGAAACTCTGTCCAAAGGAGCGATGAAATGGTATTATAACTTGCCTCCTAATTCCATTAATTCATTTGCTATGCTTGCAGATGCCTTCTTTAAGGCCCATGCTAGCGCCATCAAGGTCGAAACGAGGAAATCAGACCTCTTCAAAGTCAAGGAGAGAGAAGGAGATTCTTAGGGAATTTGTGTCAAGGTTACAGATGGAGCGAATGGATCAACCCCTGGCCATAGATGATTGGGACGTCCAAGGGTTCACCCAAGGGATCAGTCCCCGATGTTCCGTCGCTTCTCATCAATTGAAGCAAAACTTGGTTGAGTACCCCGTGGTTACTTGGGCTGATGTCCATAACAAGTATCACTCAAAGATTAGAGTCGAGGATGACCAGCTGGGGGGTCCCCTCAGGATCATTTTAACCCAACAGAGCAAACGACATGTCTCAAAGAATTATGGATCAGGAGCGAAGGACGGTTCGAGATTGGTATCAACCATACCGCTCAGACAGAAGGGGAAACGAGCCCGATCGCCACCCAACTAGGAACGACCGGAGAAATAATCAAGGACCTTGCAACCGGGGTTTAATATATAAAAATGGTTTCGATAGATCACTTAGGGGCAGGGAAGCCCCGAGACTATCCGAATATAAATTCAATGTGGACGCTACAAGTATAGTGTTGACCATTGGTCGCATCAAGGAGGCCAAATAGCCTAGGCCACTTTAGTTGGATCCCGTACATAGGGATTACAACTTGATGTGCAAATGCCATGGTACTTATGGTCATAGGACTGAAAATTATCGATAGCTAAGGGATGAAGTGGCTCGACTATTCAACAATGGGCACCTTCGGGAAGTCCTAAATGAATGGGCCAAAAATATTTCAAAAAATAGGGAGGCCAACAAATAGGTTGAGCAAGAGGAGCCTCAACACGTGATCAACATGATCATTGGGGGAGTGGATTCCCAACAAAGGCCAATGATAAAACGCACCAAAGTTTCTATCACAAGGAAAATGCACCCGTGATTATGTCCCGAAGGGGTCCATTTCATTCAGGGATGAGGATGCCCAGGGCATCATCCAGCCTCACAATGATGCGCTAGTAATATCTGTACTTATCAATAAATCTCGAGTTAAATGTATGTTAATTGATCCAGTAGCTCGGCCAACGTCATCCGATGGAGGGTCGTAGAGCAATTGGGATTATTAGACCAAATCGTACCACCAGTACGAGTATTGAACGAGTTCAACATGGCATGCGAGACGACGAAGGGTGAAATAACCCTACTAGTAAACACTGTCGGGAACCCAATATACATAATTCTATATGATCGAGGGGGATATGCGGTACAACGCCTTGTTTGGAAGGCCATGGGTTCATAGCATAAGGGTGGTTCCTTCAACCCTGCATCAAGCATTGAAATTTCCCACTTCGGGAGGAATCAAAATGGTCTACAAGGAACAACCGACCACAAAGGAGATAATCGCTGTCGATGAAGTAATCTTGGTGCCCGTGGTCTCAATATAAAAAAATAGTGGACTGGTCAAAGAGAAGGAAACCAAATAACAATCAACGATCCCGACCCTGACCGTACTAGAAAAATAGGAGAAGCACACATCAAACGAGGAGGATGATTACGGTGTCCCGAGATCATTTATAGCTCATGATGACACCGATGTCACTAAATAGACAATCAAGGAATCGGAGCACGTCAGACCAATCGAGCATCAGTCAGATCGAAAGGTATACCTAGGCACGGGGTTAACTCCCGATCTTAGGAAAAAACTTATTGATTTTCATAAAGCTAATGCCGATTGTTTGGCCTGGTTACACTTAGATATAATAGGGATCCCACCATAGGTGACAACTCACAGATTGAGCTTCGATCCAAAATTCTATCTAGTCAAACAAAAGAGGAGGCCGTAGTCCTAAATCAAACATGCATTCATCAAAGACGAGGTATCTAAACTTTTGAAAATAGGTTCCATCTGGGAAGTTAAATACCTAAATTAGTTTGCTAACGTTGTAGTTGTACCTAAAAAGGGAAACAAACTTAGAATGTGTGTGGATTATCAGGACCGAAATATGGCATGTCCGAAGGATTCATTTCCTTTGACCAACATCGACGGAATGATCGATGCAACGGCCATACATAAGGTACTGAGTTTTTTCAATGCCTATTCCGGGTACAACCAAATTTAGATGGACCCAGGCGACCAAGAAAAGACATTTTTCATAACTAAATTCGGCACCAATTGTTAAAATGTGATGTTGTTTGGGCTAAAAAATGTCGGTGCCACGTATTGATGCCTAGTTAACCTGATGTTCGAAGAAGAAATAGGGAAATCAATGGAAGTTTATATTCACAATATGTTAGTTATGTCCCAGCGAGCAGAGGACTATTTGAAGCATTTGTAAGAAACCTTCGACATATTGAAGAAATACAACCTGAAGCTGAATTCGGAGAAGTATGCTTTCAGGATCAGCTCGAGCAAGTTCCTTGGGTTCATGGTATCCAACCGGGGAATAGAGATCAACCCGGACAAGATAAAAGTTATAGAATATATCACCGTAGTTGACAACGTCAAGGCAGTACAAAGACTGACCGGGCGGATAGCCGTATAAGGCCGATTTATTTTGAGGTCGTAACATAAGAGCCGTTGATTCTTCTCGTTACAAAAGAAGAAAAATGACTTCTCTTGGATCCCGAAATGCCAATAGGCTTTAGAAGAACTCAAACGGTACCTATCGAGCCCTCCCTTGCTGCACACTTTGAAGGCAAACGAGCATCTATACCTCTACTTGGTAGTTTTCGAGGTAGCGGTAAGTGGTGTCCTAGTACGGAAAGAAGAAGGTATGTAATTTCCTATTTATTACATTAGTATATCCCTAGGCAATGCTGAAACAAGGTATCCACACTTAAAAAAATTAGCACTCGCCTTATTGAGCACATCTAGGAAGTTGAAACCGTATTTAGTGTCACCCCGTATGTGTCGTGACCTCATACCCACTAAGTCATGTTATGCATAAATCCGAGCTCTCGGGCTGGCTGGCCAAATGGGCCATTGAGATCAGTGGGTATGATATCGAGTACAAACCCCGTACTGCTATAAAATCTCAAATTTTGGCAGACTTCCTGGCTGACTTTACGCCGGCCTTGATCGCCAAGGTTGAGAAGGAATTACTGCTCGCCTCGTGGATTAGCTCGGGGTTTTGGACCCTATTCACTAATGGTGCTTCAGACGCAAAAGGGTCCGGGCTAGGAATCGTATTAAAAACCACCTATGGGTAACATAATAAGGGAGTCTATAAGAATTGTGAAATCGACTAACAACGAAGTCCAATATGAGGCTATGATTGCAGGTCTAGAACTGGCTAAGAGCCTGGGGACTGAGGTGACCAAGGCCAAATGTGATTCAGTCCTCATCGTTAACTAAGTCAACAGAACGTTTGAAGTAGAGGAGGAACAGAAGCGGAGATACTTGGATAAGTTCCAAGTGGCCCTACACCAATTCAAGGAATGGGCTCTACAACATGTACCTCGAGATCAAAATAATGAGGCTGATGCGTTGGCTAATCTAGGGTCGCCAGTCAACTCCGACAAATTAACTCAGTGATATAAGAAGGTCACGCCGAGGTGAACTCAACAAGATTAACTTGGGACTGGAGAAACAAATGCATAAACTACCATAAGAAAGGGAAATTGCCGTCGGATTCCAAGGAATTGAGGGGCCTTCCTACTTGTCATGACCCAAAACTTAGCTTGTCGTGATGGTGCCTCACGTGGTACTAGGCAAGCCGGCACTTCAAAATACTTCCAACACTTTTAAAATAAAACAGGTTTAAATCATCAAACTCTCAAAACTAGATTGAAGGTCAAAACCCAATACGGAAATTCCCAACATCGGGGTGTCACTGGGGTACATAAGCATCTATACAACACAAGCCTGGAAATAGTATCTATGAAAGGCAAAAACTAAATACATAAAGCTGAAAGATAGGAAAGGAGAGACAAGATCTACGAACGCCGGGCAGATACCTTGAAATCTCTAAATGATCAAGCTGAGCAGAGAGATTAACACCCACCGTGTCCAGAAACACTTGGATCTGCACACGAAGTGCAGGGTGTAGCGTGAGTACAACCAACTCAGTAAGTAACACGACTAAATAAAGGACTGAAAGTTGTGATGAGCTGCACTGATATAGTTCAATTACAAAAATTATAACATGGGAAGATAAACATGCTTTCAAGTTCGACAATTAAGGCCAAAACAATTAATTCATGTCAAGTTCAATTGAAACATGATATAATATCTCTCAAAAATTACATGACAGTGATATATGCCAGCTGAAGTACAACAGTAATGAAATCAAGTGCATAATCTCAAAGCAACAATCACTCGGTCCTCCCATACACTCCAACATCACAATCACTCATTCCTCACAGATGCTCGAAACTCGCACTCGGCACTTGCACTCAGTAGGTACTTGCGCTCATTGGGGGTATGTACAGACTCCGGAGAGACTCCTTCAGCCCAAGCACTATAACAAGCCAATCATGGCATAAATCAATAAGACATGCTGCGACATGCAGCCCGATCCCATAAATATCCTCACAATCAGGACCTCGGCCTCACTCAGTCATCAATCTCTCCAATCTCATTAATCATGATAATCAGCCCAAACATCAATGATATAATGTATTGATAAGGAACAATAGAGACTGAGATATAATATGCGAGTAAATCTATGACTGAGTACAAAATAGCAATTAGCAGATAATTCAACATGTAACACGGCCTCTGTGGGTCCATACAGTACAAACACATAGCCTAAACATGATTTCTAACATAATTTGCAGTTCAATTTCCATAACACATGGAGAATATACGGATAACAATAGAGTGTTCAACTATACAGTTTCATGGAATTAACCAAGTCACGATTCCTACGGTGCACTCCCACATGCCCGTCACCTAGCATGTGCATCACCTCAAAACAAATCACATGACACATAATACAGGGTTTCATACCCTTAGAACAAAATTTAAAACTATTACTTACCTTAAACCGCGAAAATACCTACTCCAATACTCCCTTGCCTCGCGAATCGGCCTCCATATGCCTCGAATCTAGTCAAAACCGTTTGATACAATCAACACGGGCTAAAGAAATTAATTCCATAAGAAAATACTAAGTTATAAATCAAAAGCCAAAAGTCAACTCAAAAGCAGTCCCCTGGACCCACGTTTCAGAATTTGATATAAGTCACAAAATTCGAAAGCCCATTCAACCACGAGTCCAACCATACCAAGTTTACCAAATCCGACACTAAATCGTCACCCAAATCTCCAAATTAAACTCTCCAAATCCCTAGCCTCAAACTCCCAAATTCTACGTTAAATACACACAAACTAGGATGGAAATTCTATGGGGAAACAAGGTTATCGAATAAAAATGAGCACAAGTGACTTACCTCAAGAAACCCCTCGAAAATCCTCTCAAAAATCACCTTAGACCGAGTTTGCAAAGTCCAAAATGAGAGAAATCACAAAACCCTCGAACTTAATGTTCGGTCCAGGGGTCACACACTTGCGCTCCACTTGGCCGCATCTGCAGTCCGCTTCTTCGGATTTTACTTCGCTTCTGCGAACCAAGAACCCATCCCACCTCCACTTTTGTGGTCTCTCATGCGCAGATGCGCATCCGCACCTGCTAATTTACTTCCGCGTTTGCACCTTCAGGCTTTCTTTCCGTACGCACACTTGCGATACCTCTCTGCATCTGTGGCCTCGAAGGTGCGGATAAATCCTTCGCACCTGCGAAAATCCCCCAGTTCAAGCCAACCTTGCAGGTGTGATCACACCAGTAAACTCCCAGCTTCAGCAATGAACTAAGTCTCATCTTCGATCCGTTAACCATCCGAAATCAACTCGAGGACCTCAACCAAACATACCAACAAGTCCTAAAACATGATACGAGCTTAGTCGAGCCCTCTAATAACCTCAAACAACATCAAAAACACGAATCACACCCCAATTCAAGCCAATTGAAACTAAGGAATTCCAACTTCTACAAAAGACGCTAAAACCTACCAAATCACATTCGATTGACTCCAAATTTTGCACATAAGTCACAAATGACACCATATACCTACTCCAACTCCCGGAACTCCAATCCGATCCCGGTAATCACAAAGTCCACTCTCAGTCAAACTTTTCAAATTTTCAACTTTCGCCATTTCAAGCCTAATTCAACTACGGACCTCCAAATCACAATCCGGACACACTTACAAGTCCAAAATCATGCAAGGGAGCTAACAGAACCATCAAAACTCCATTTCGGAGTCGTTTACACATAAGTCAATATCCGGTCAACCTTTTCAACTTAAGCTTCCAACCTTGAGACTAAGTGTCTCAATTCATTCCGAAATCCCTCCGGACACGAACCGACTATCCCATTAAGTCACATAATAGCTACAAAGCACAAAATGAGCAGTAAATGAGGAAACGGGGTTGCAACTATCAAAACAACCGGCGGGGTCGTTACACTACTAAAGCTGCCAAGTTTGGCTTGTTCGGTGGAATGTTATACCAAAGATCATTTTTCGGGCCGCTAGCTAGGTGCTTGTGTCTGGGGGAGACTGACTATGTAATGAGGTAAGTACACGAGGGTACTTGTGGAAACTATTTGGGAGCATAATCCTTGGTTCGGAAATTGATCAGAGCCGGTTATTAGTAGAACGAGATGGAAAAGGATACGAAAGACTTTGTTCGAAAGTGCAACGAATGCCAGAGGCATGCCCCAATGATTTATCAACTGGGAAAATGCTTCAGCCGATGCTATCCCCCTGACCGCTTATAAAATGGGGGATGGATATCGCCGATCCTTTACAATGGGCACCTGACAAAGCCCAAATACATATTGCTCATGACCGATTATTTCTCCAAGTGGGTCAATGCACAAGCATTCGAGAAGATTCGGGAAAAAGAGGCCATTGACTTCATATGGGATCATATAATATGCTAGTTTGGGATACCAACCGAGATCACTTGCGACAGCAAGAGAAAGTTCATTGGCGGCAAGGTTAGTAAGTTCTCAAAGACCATAAATTAAAAAGATCTTGTCGACTACCTACCACCCTAGTGGGAACGGTCAAATGAAATCATCAAACAAAATTTTACTCCAAAACCTAAAGAAGAGATTGACCGATTTAAAAGGAAAGTGGAAAGAAATATTTCTCGAGGTCTTGTGGGCATATCGATGACTTCTAAGTCAAGCACCACTGCAACACCATTCTCTTTAGTCTACGGAGTGGAAGCTCTGATCCCCGTCAAAGTAAGAGAATCGACCCTAAGGTTGAAATACTCTATCGAGACGTCGAATGATGAGGCCATGGCCATGAGCTTAAACTTATCGGACAGAAGGCGAGAAGCTGTGCTAGTCTAGTTAGCGATCCAAATGCAACAAACGGGGAGATACTACAACCGAACTGGGAAGGTTATCAAACCTTCTACACTTTCATGTCGGGGACTTGGTGTTAAGGAAAGTTACTCTACATACCAAGAACCTGAATGACGGGAAACTAGGCCTGAACTGGGAAGGGCCATAAAAAGTAGGTGATAAAATCGAGGAAGGCTCATATAAGCTCGAATCAGGGAACAATGTACAACTACTGAACAACTGGAATATGGAACACTTAAAGCAGTACTACTGCTAAGGTACCGACACAATTTCCTTTATAGTATTCTACACTTTGAACTAACTGATGGTAGGCCAGAAACCCTTGTTTTAGTCATAGCTTGCACTCCAATTACTGCATTTTACTTGTGTTTGAGCTTAAATGCAAATGTATTGCACTTATTATGTGTTTTATGCCTTGTATGAAGTGATTCCGAGTTAAGAAGATAATCTGGAACTAAATCGAACAATTTGGAGCTTTGAAGTATGATTAAAAGTCCAATAAATTAAACCGGGATCGCTTTCGGAGGTCGGGAGCCAAGTTTGAATTTAAAATGTGAAGAAAAAAAACACTCTGGGAAAGTTACACAGTCGCGCACAACAATGTATTCTGTTGGAGTCCGTCTGAAATCACTCTCTGAACTTTCCCACTAGCGCCCCGCAAGGGCCGACGGGCCTGTATTATTTTCTTAAAGTATTTTCCTATTTCGACTTGGAAAGGGTAGTTTCTTCTGGGCCTAGTCCTCTAAGGTATAAATACACCAAAAAGACGTTTTAAGGGACTTTTGACCTTGGAAGCTTTGGAAGAGCATTGGAGGCTACAAGACACATGATTTTATCAACTATACTATCTTTGGTTGGCGAGCATCAAATTCATGTTGTGTTTTGCGCTCGTTAAATTTTGATGCCGTTGTAGGGGATTTGCAACCAATAGTGTTCAAAATAGTTTTTGGTGCTAATTCAGAAACTTATTTTATTCTATTCTTCACGGGTTTTCTTTTCCATGTGAAGGCAACATGTTGACTTCTCTGGTGTATGAATTTATCTTCTTCAAAAGAATTAATTCCATACAATCCAGAGATCGAAAAGAATCTGCGACAGTTGAGGAAAGAGAAAGAACTCATCTGAAAGTTCTTAGGGCAACCTTCAACCCAAGAACTCTTGGCTAATAACAGTGACTATGAAGTAGACTTACCTTCAAGAGAGGCAACACAACAAGAAGGTACACGAATAGCAGCTGAAGCAGCCCATAGAGTTGTCGATAAGACTATCGAAGATGGTTCTAAATAGACCCACTATTGAAGACCAGTTCGAAAATATGGTATCTAGTCATGGTATAACATTGGGTGATTATGCCAGACCAATCTACAATTAGGGACTATCTAGTGTCAGACCTCTACCCGTAGCAGCGAATAATTTCGAGTTGAAGCAATGTCTACTTCACACTATCCAGAATAACCGTGTCTTCAGAGAGAAGGTGAATGAAGAGCTTCAACTGACTGTTGATACCCAATTTTTTTCTGTATATTTTAAATAAGCATAAATACCTTCACAATAACATATATATGCATATATAAGCATGCACAAGGCTTTATTATTTTTCCCATAATTTTTAAGGGTTTAAATTGGTTTATTTTCTCCCTTTTTACCCATAAAATCCCCCAAAATTATTTTCAAAATTATTGTTTGAATAATTCATCTATTTAATTTCTATATTTATACCAAAATATGGCTAACGTAATTTTTATGTATTTTTACAATTACATTTGGTATTTTTAAAGCTAAATTGCATATAATTGCAATGTTAGCCCATTTTAAGATTTAATTATGTTTTATATGCATAAAATTGGATTTTGTATTTTTATATTGTTAATTATGTATTTTAAATCATTTTGGCACCTTAAATATTTTTTAGAAATTAAATATTATTTTTATAAATTATAATAGGGAAAAACTGGCTATTTAAATTATAGCCAAATCAGACCCAAATTCCCAGCCCAATTTTACAATTAAAAACCCGACCCACACCCTATTAACCCTTACCCAAACCTAAAACCCACCTACCCATTCTAATCCTGACCGTTGATCTCCTAGATCAACGGTCCAAATAATTCATTTCCTTTTTAATTTCCAAACAACCCCCAACCCTAATTCATTTCTCCAAAGGCGTCGCCTTCAGATGCTCTCTCATCTCCACTCTTCTCTCAAACCTAACCCTAGACTCCTCCACTCCCCTCTGTCTCGGTCATCTCCGGCAACTATACTTTTCAACCCAAGCCTCCAATAGGTCTCTTATCACTCTGCTCATCATCTCTAAGGCTTTCAAGGATCCTAGGCCATGTCTATTCGGACCTAGGGTTTCTGTTACTTATGGGTTCTCCGATATGATTTTGGGCAAAATCACACCTTATAGGTCACGATTGATGAAGTTTCAATAGATTCTTTTTGATTTTACTTGGGTTTCCTTTTGAAACCCTAACTCTCTTATGAATCTCTCAGATCTGTGTTATTTTTATGCTTTAAGCCTATTTCCTTATGTGATTTGCTTATTCTCGAGTTTTTTTCCTGAAAAACCTTCTACTGTAAACCATTTTTACTCCCTTTGAAAACTAGGATTTTCGGAGTTCTTCCTATACCTGTTTCGACTGATTTCTTTATGATTAAACCTTTTTCCTTGTTTATCTCGATAGCTTTTAAGTTCTTACTGCTTTTTAACTCAACTCTGTTAAAAAGCCCTAATTTCTATAGTATTTTCTTTACTTGTTTCTGTGAGTTAGCATGATTTTCTTTACTTGTTTCTGTGTGTTAGCCTGATTTTCTTTACTTGTCTCTATGTGTTAGCTTGATTTTCTTTACTCTGATTCTGTGTGTTAGCATGATGTTCTCCACTTTGGTTCTGTGTGTTAGAATGACTCTCCTTTACTTCTTTTCTGTGGGTTACCCTGTTTACCTGGTTCTAGTTAATCTCTTGTGGTCACCATGCTTTGAATACGTTTTGCTGAATCTCTAGCCTACTTACATCACCTCTACATGACTATGTTTGCTCATCTTTTGTTTCTTTTTGCCTATATAATCGACTTTGTTTGTTTGTTACTTCTGTTCAATCGTCTCTATTTATATGTTGAGGTATGCAGAATCATGACTCCCCATGATTGATTCTGATTCTCCTTAACTTTTGGTAATTGAAAGATTTTCCTTCAAAGTCCTGGAATTCTACTCGTCTGTTTGAATTAACTGATTGCATTACCTTATTTACTATGATACTTTGTTTTACTTAGTCTTTCCTTAATTAGGTCCTTTTGAATTTGGTCCTAATTGACTACTTTATGCCTACTGAATCTTGACACTTTTCTTATTTAATCGTGCACTGATTTCCCTTCCTCCCTTATATGGTACTGAATCTTCCCATTTGTCCTTGACTACCTTCACTCAAGGAAGTAATTCCTTGATTCTCTGAAGTGATTGATTCTGAGTTCTTAAATTAGTATACTACGATGATTTTCACCTTATTCCACTACCTACTTTCAACTATAAATACTCTAAATCTTTCACAAAGGACACACACTCTTGGCTTTCAAAAAACCCCTCTCTTACTTAAAATCTCTATGTTATTCTACTACTATTGGATGGCTGAAAGCCAAGGCTAATCATCTATACTCTCTGGTTCTTTCACTCTGCTTACTTTTATCCTCACTAGTATGTCATAGTTAATTTAAAGTCTCAACAACAATATGTTTCTCTTCTTGTTTCAGTTTCTGTTATTTCTAGCCTGCTTTTACTTATGGTTTTGCTGTGAAGTTTGTAGTTAAGCATGCTAATATGACCCCCTTCCTTCTTTTGAATTCATGTACCCCTTATGTAATTCAAGCATGCCTGGACAATTGCATTCTTTCACCTACTGTGCACTTACCACTTTGTGAATCCCAAACCCCTATTCCCTCTATGTGTTCATGACTGGATTGTGACTATGCCAGTGTCAAACTATCTCTGAGCATGTACATATCAGTCCTAATAATCCTACTAGGGTCATGTGTCTGCAGTCAATGTCTATGTATCCCTAAACCCCCTTAACCCTTGTGTGATTACTGAATTCATTCACTTGTTGTGTGTGATCTTATCCTTAAGTGTCTGAACTTTGTTTACCAGTCCAACTTCTTTTCAACGATCTCTGTTACTAATTGCTTTCAAAACAGACCTTTTGAGTCTAGTCTTTAATAAACTTTTTTCAAACATGAGTCCCGCACTTTCACTCTACTCCTAGTTAATAAGTTCTGCCCCCTCTAGTATGTGTACTGCCTTGGGATCGTCTTGAGAACCCTTGGAACTCTGGCATACTAAGGCTGGCTTTCCACACTGTACTGGTTCAATGCTTGGCTATTAAGTCTAGGTGTAAGCATTACCCGAGGTCCTTGAGACCCTTAGGGTACTTTGATGCACCTAGACTCAAATTTGTCTATGGAAATGAGGTTGAAAGACCATTGGAGGCTTTGGGTAACTATGGCCTGATAGCAGGCTCTCTATAGAATAACTTCTTAATTTTTCATTTCACTTATGTAATTCATTTGTTGGTCTGTTATAATTTGTTAACAGATATTTGGGGTATTTAGTGAAAGGGTGGGTAAATGTATACCTTGTGGGGCAACTTGGGTAGAAATCCTGCCTTAGGACTTATTTGCAAATTTGCATGCCTCACTCGATAGAAAACATGCCTATAGGGTTTTTATTCTTGTTGAATCTGATTGCTTTTGCATAATAGAAAACATGCCTATAGGGTTTTTATTCCTGTTGAATCAGATTTCATAATAGAAATCATGCCTATAAGGACCTCACTTTTAATGTCACTTGCATTAGATACAAACCATGTTCATAAATCCTGCATTTGTTATGTTAGAGATCGTGTTTCCAGGTTCCAAGTCAACATGTTTTTAATCAACTCAAATATAGATATCATGCCTCTAGGACATAATTCTAATTCAGTAAGTTTTTCACATGTTACTGCAAATTGCCTAAAACTAATAATACACCTAGATATCATGTCTATAAGGATCTAATTCGCAATTCTGTCTGGTAATTCTAATTAGCCAAATAGATCAATTGTATCTCGCCTTGTTTACTTCTCAAAACTGGCTTTGTTAAGCAGCGACATTTTCTGAAACTGGTTCTTCCAACATTGCTCTAATCTCATTATATATCCTACCTATAGGATTAAAAGGGACTATTTCAAAACTTGTCTATTTCTGCATTAACATAAATATCAGTTTTGCATATAGGCAAGCCTTAGGGCATTTTCAAAACTTGCATGTCTCTGAAGCTGTTCCGGTCACTCAACGTTTTGAATTCTAATAAGGCTTTTTAAGAGATCCTAGGCAACTAATAAGTTGTGACTTCTGTATCTGAAAGTGATTTATTCTTGCATAATCATTTAGAAATCCTGCCTTAGGACTTTGATTACCAAAGACCTTACTTGTGGTTGAGTCGTGCTGAATGTATGCTCGTTTACAGAGGAAACTATGTGCCTTTAATTGCTCCATTTATGTGAAAGTCCTAAATGCTTCTCTTTGGCTGTCGCCTTAGATTTTTGCCTTTAAAACCTTAGGGGTATGTCTAGAACTGCCTATAGGTAGAGGTCTTAACTCCTTCCAGGACTATTAAGAAGGTACATGTAGCAGTACACAATAGGAATCAGTGACTAACACTCGCTTTGCATGACCAATAAGGGGACGGGAAGGGTAGACATGGGATATGATGACTACGCGTTAATGTCACGTGTAGACCCTTAATGAGGAGTGTTTACCGGAACTTGCGTGGGGTGATCCTATAGGATAAACAACCTAGGACCCCCCTTTACCCCAAACCTTCTCCTTGTTTAGAACTTTCCTTTATAATTTGTTCAACCTTTATTTCACTACTTGATTTGTTCAAACATGTTGTACTTATTTGATTCAACTATTTGTATCGACTAATTTATAAATATGAGTTCGGTTGGGACTCACAGTTGTGGACCAAGAGGGGTTCCTAACACCTTCCCCTCGAGGTTATCTCGAGCCCTTACCCTAATCTCTGGTAATGAAGACCAACCCAAGAGTTAATCACTCTAGGTTCCCTAACACACCATAATCCGTTAGGTGGCGACTCTTCAAATACCCAAAAGTAAATGAGTCATTGCACCCCATGGAATGTCGAAACTCGGACCTCTCTCCGCGAGAAAGGGAAAAGGGGGCACGACACTCACTTGATGGATCTTGAGGAAATCATGAACACCTTCCAACAACAGAGTGTCAAAAATGCAGTCTACTTCAGGGCATTCCCCTTTTTGCTGAAGGATGACGCGAAGCACTGGCTTCATAACTTACCAACTAGGTGGATCAGGACTTGGAAAGATATGACTAAAATGTTCCTTGACAAATACTTCTTTGCAAAAACAGTAAAGTTTAGAAGGAAAATTCATTAGTTCTGCCAGAAGGACACTGAAACAATTTTTGAGGCTTGGGAAAGATTCAAGCAGATAGTGAGAAAGTCATCATAATAAGATTGAATTGTGGATACAACTCCAGGACTTTTGGGATGGACTGACACCTTTCTCATGACAAACTCTGAGTATTGTAGTTGGAGGTCCTTTCATGATGAAGACTCCTAAGGAGATTGTTGCAATTAATGATGAGCTCTTTGAAGATGCTAACCAATTGCCTACTGAGAGTAATGATAGAAGAAAATCAGCTAGGTTTCACTAGGTAGACTCTAACACATTAGTGCAAGCCTACGTAGATCCCATGGTCAGATAGATAAGAAAGTTAAAATTGTCTAACGTACAGAGTGAGCGGCAAGCAACATGTGACTTTTGTGGAATGGGATACCCTATACATGAGTGTCAAAGTTCAGCTGAAGTAGCAAATGCTATGGGGAGCTTTGATAGAGGCAACTACCAAAGAGGAAACAATTCTAACTCCGTGGGGCAGAGGCACCCAGGTGTTTCTTGGAGTTCACTAGAGGGTGCAAATGCATGGCAGAAAAATAAATCCAGACCCCAGGGACAAGGAGCTCCAAGTTTTCAAAATCAACAGAGGCAGCAATATCATCCTCCATAGTCCAATCAGTCCAACATGGAAGATCTGATGAAGGACTTTATCATTAAGGCATACGAGAGGCTTGAAACCCATAGCACAACTATCATAGAACAGGGCATGGCCATTCAAAACTTGGAAAGATAGGTGGGACAACTAGCTAATCTATTATCTGAGAGGGTTCCATGAACTCTTCCTGTTGATACTAAAAGAAATCCAAAAGAGACAGTAAATGTAGTGTCTTTGAGGAGTGGGAACGTATAGGAGGATCCAGGGCAAAACAAAAAGATGAGCTAATTGAAAGTCAAGTGGAGATTATGGAGGAGCAAAAAAAATGACAACATTCAAAAAGGTGCATGGATGGTAGATGAGGGTCTGAAGAAGAAGGGGAAAAGAGGAGAAGACTAGAGCTTAGAAGAAGAAGAAGAAAGATGAGAATGCAATAAATGAGGAGACTGAAGAAAGTAAAATTATGCATGCTCTACCTTTCCCGCAGAAGCATAGAAGAGAAAAGCTGGACAAACAATTCAGGCGCTTTCTAGAAGTGCTCAAGCAGGTACATGTGAATATACCTTTCATAGCGGTGCTTTCACAGATGCCATCTTATGCTAAATTTTTGAAGGAAATATTGTCCAAAAAGTGAAAAGTGGAAGAGACATCAATTTTCAAGCTCACAGAGCATTGTAGTGCATTTCGGCAAAACTAGCTCCCTCAAAAGTGTGGAGATCCAAAGAATTTTACTATACCTTGCTCTTTAGGGAGTACTGTCACACCTCCTTTATCCGCCCCCGCGGGGGGCATAAGAGTTTTTTTTCCAATTAAAGGACAATCGAAACGGAATTTGTTTATTTATTTCAGAGTCGCCACTTGGGAGATTTAGGGTGTCCCAAGTCACCTATTTTAATCCCGAATCGAGGAAAAGAATGACTCTATATTACAGTCCGCGAACCAGAAATTCGGATAAGGAATTCTGTTAACCCGGGAGAAGGTGTTAGGCATTCCCGAGGTTCCGTGGTTCTAGCACGGTCGCTCAACTGTCATATTCGGCTTGTTTATCTGATTTTATGCAATTATGCGCTCATGTGCAAATTTTATCTTTTTACCGTTTTCATAATTGTTATTATTATTTTTAAAAGAATTTGAGCATTGTTAAAAACATGTCTTTGGATTGCGTCACATAAAATGCACCCGCGATCCGGAACGTATTTTTATTCAATCTTTTGGGATTTGGATTTGGGTCGCATAAATGCGCACCCGTGTTTAAGAATGTATTATTATTAAAATCGTGCCTAAAGCGATTAGCGTATTATCATTTCTGGGTAAGACCGTGGAATTCACTAAACAGTCCATCCTGAATTCTAAATACTCAATTAAACATTTATTGAGGGCCCCGCAATTGGTGCATTTTATTGGGATAGGCTCATCTCATTTTTATTTTTAAAAGGACAGTCCTAAAATGCCTACATTTTTCTATTGAAATTTGTCTCTACAAAATAAAAGAGAAAATATCTTAATTTATTTACATGTTATTACCTAGTTACATTATACTAGGCATGTTCTCAGTTTGTCAAATTAAAAAAAAACATAGCAATCTAATTTTAATCCTAGACCATTTACATGCTGAAATTAACCAATATTATTTAACTAAACAATATTTCTGCCAAGTTCTTGCTAGATGGCCTATTCGTTTGATTTTTGGCTCGACGGAGTTACTACACCATTTATTTATTTTTAGGCAATATATGTAGATAGTTCATCTGTTAAGCTATTGTCGGATGTTCCACTATATGTATTAAATAGCTACATGATTCTGATTTTTGCAAGCTAAATAATTTGTACATACAAATAAAATTCAGAATATAATTAAAGCAAATTTAGAATTTCAACTCTTCATTTTTCGTATTCATGCTTCATGTTCGGATTACAATAACCAGCGTGTCAGTTGTGTACCTGATATTGGAAGCAAAAGAAAATGAAGATGAGAATCAGCAGCAGTAATAACAATACAGCACAGCAACAACAGTCCAGCAACAGTAACAATCGAGGAACAGACCGGTGGAGTAGTAATCCCAAAACAAAAGCTTCAAGCTCTTATGAAACAACCAACAATTAATGCTGATTTCAAAACAATGAATGAAAGCAAAAGATTTTTTTTTAGTTTTTTTTATTTGAAAGTTTAAATATTTTTCGGAATTTTTCTTTCTCTCTTAAATATTCAGCTCTTTTTTTTCTTCTCTCTCTCTCTATCTGCCCGTTTTTTTTCTTATTCTCTCTCTTCTATTCTTTTTTTTTCTGTCTATGTGTATTCTCTCCTATTCTTATTCCTGTCTTTTTTCTCTCCCCAAAAAATCTGATTCAAGACCTCTCCTTTATATCCCATCACATAAATCTTTTAATCAATTCAAATCAACCCATTTGCTCATACCAAACCCATTATCTTCCTACTCATCCCCCACTATATTAAACTAACATATCAAACCAACCCATTACATCTTGTCCCCCATGTCTACCATAAACAATTGCCATATTCCCCTCCACTACATTATGTTTTGTCCCCCATTATGTTAAACAATTATATCAAAACCCCACCCCATTAAATTTTGTCCCCCATGCCTACATAAACAATTATAATAATGTTCAATTGCCAAACTACCCCTCTGACCTTATTGCAATTACCATTCTACCCCTGAATGTAATGCAATTTACCAAACTACCCCCATCAGCTCTAAACAATCAATTAATCATAACTTAACCAAAATATAGCCAAGATGACCAATTTCTCAACAATCTTCATCAACAAATCAACAATCTTCAACAACAACAGCAAGGAAACAATAATATTAACAACACAATACATGATTCATCAACGAATCAAAAACCAAAACATAAACTCACATTAAATTACTGGATTTAAAATGAACTTCAAACAAAGATGAACATGAATTAAATCTATTTTTATGCAACAAACATGATGGATTCAAACGATTCAAACAACATTAATAATTTCTAGAGAATACATAACAACACATGAAACAAATTAAAGAAATAATTAATTAAATTTCAATTTGAATCTAACAAACATTAAACTAACAAATTTTTACCTAAACAATAAAACAAACATGAAATAAACATGAAAAACAACTAATTAAATTTCCATTTGAAATCTGAAAATTAATTCAACAAAACATATGAACATGAACAAAACAAAAAAATCAAATATCTACCGATTTTAGATTCGAGAAATATCAAAACAAAATACGGACAAAATAAAACTCAAAATCTACTAACCGGATCGAAACGAAATATGTACGGACTGTTTTGACGACCCCAACCAAAACTCGAACAAACGACGGAGACGATCCTAAGCAACTAAAGGAGATGAAGGCAGCGATGAAGCAGATGGGAGGTAGACGGACAGTGGTGAAGCGAAACGCAGCAGCAGCCATGCTAGCTCAGGTTCGAGCTCGACGAGGCACAGTAGGGTCAGCCATGGACATTTGGATGGAGAAGACGAAGCAACCGACGCAGTTGACGCAGCTGAACGATGAGACAGAACAGCTGGGGTGCGTTTGGGAAGGTTTTCGCGAAAAAGATGAAGTGACGACGCAGGCACAGCTGCGTGAACAGTAGCAGCAACGCTGGACGCAAGGAGGAAGGCAGCAGCTACGAGGCAGCGACTGCGTAGTTGTCCATGGCGACGAGGGAGCTTCGAAGACGATGAAGTGAAACTTGCTGGGTCTGTTTGGAGAAGGTCAAGGTCAACAAGCTGTTCGTCGTTGACGACTGGACGTAGCAGCAGCCATGGATATTGAGCAAGCTTTGAGCTTAACGAAGGAAATGAAGCAATGAAGCAATGGTAGCAAGCTTCGAGTTTTGGGCGTGTGTGTGTTTGTGTTGTGGTCGGATTTGTTGTTGTTTAACAATGGTGAAGAAGGGGTAGCCATGGTCGTTGGGACGAAGCTGCAAGGGGCAGCCATGGGAGGGTTTTTGGAGAGAATGAAGATAGGGGGCAGATGTTTTTAGTTTTTAGGGTTTTTTGTGTTTTTGTTTTGGTTTTGTTTTGTGTTGGACAAAAAATGAAGAAGGGGTGTTGGGTACTTGGGTTAATGGGGCAGACCAGGTCGACCCGGTTTGAAGTGGACCGGGTCATGGGGAAGGTTGGGCAATATTTGGGCTTGTGGTTTGAAATTGAAGAAGATGCCCAATTCCGATTTTCTTTATATTTTCGCTCTCTTTTCTTCTTTTATTTTTCTAAAACTAAATTATAAAAATACTTAAATTATTATTAAGAACTAAATTAAGTTATAAAAGCGCAAATTATCTCCCAATAACAATTAACGCACAATTAAGTAATAATTAAGCATAAAATTGTTCATTTGGACATTAAATGCAAAAGATGCCTATTTTTGTAATTTTTATTTTTTGTAAACAAACTTAATTACTAACAATTGTGGGATTAAATCCAACATGCAAAATGCGACATTTTTTTTTTGTATTTTTATTAATTTAACAAATAAACATGCACAGACAAATACAAATAATTATTCAAAAATATCACAAAATATCACAAAATTGCACACCAAAGAAAAATCATTTTATTTTTGAATATTTTGGGAGTAATTCTCATATAGGGCAAAAATCACGTGCTTACAGCTGCCCCTCTTTGCTCGAAGACACGAAGGGTTTTCGTGCAAAGATAAAGCGAGCGATTTTTGCCCATCCGAGTACTCCATTGAAGCATTTTTTTTGAAAAAGATTTGACCGAACCTTTGCTTCAAAGGTTTCCTACATATCCTGGGCTAAACAGGAATCAGGTCAATGTAGTTCGGGAAGTTTTGGTAGCTGGGACTACCGTGGGACTGCAATGTTACTGTTGTTGCATGCTATTACCACTGCTTACTGATCTCCTTGTTACACCGTGCTTAAAAGAAAACAAGAAGCTAAGCTAGGCTGAAATTTGTTCTTGTTGCCTTGCTTTCTTGTCGGCTTGTGTTTCCTCCGGTGCTTTTCTTCCGTGAATTTGGGAATGATACTGGCCCTTTGCTTTTCTGAATACCAGTTTTCATCAATTTGCTTGGTCCGCTGGGGACATGGCTTTCTTCATTAAGCTTTTCGGCGGTTCCTCTGGGGATGCGTCTCTCTTCATCAAATCTGTTATGCTGGGCATAATTTAATGTTCACAGGCCTCTTCTTTCAAGACGCGTCTTTCCTTCCTTTTGACTCATGCGCTTCAACTTGTGCTGGGACCTCTTGTTGCAACCTTCTGCTTTCCGGTGCTGAGGATTTTTTATTGTTTCTTGCTGGGAATTCCTGTTGTAACCTTCTACCTTCCGGTGGGTTACTGATTTCAAGATCTGCAGTATAAGACTGAAAAGTATTCCTCTCGTTATATAGGTGGGCGCCTGGACGCAAAAATATGAAATGTATGCCCGCATTATACTGGTGGGCGACCCAGAACAGAAATAAAAATACAGAAATGTATTCCCGCATTATACTGGTGGGCGACCTAGAACAGAAATGTATTCCCGCATTATACTGGTGGGCGACCTAGAACAGAAATGAAAAGACAGAAATGTATTCCCGCATTATACTGGTGGGCGACCTAGAACAGAAATGTATTCCCGCATTATACTGGTGGGCGACCTAGAACAGAAATGTATTCCCGCATTATACTGGTGGGCGACCTAGAACAGAAATGAAAAGACAGAAATGTATTCCCGCATTATACTGGTGGGCGACCTAGAACAGAAATGTATTCCCGCATTATACTGGTGGGCGACCTAGAACAGAAATGAAAAGACAGAAATGTATTCCCGCATTATACTGGTGGGCGACCTAGAACATGAAATGTATTCCCGCATTATACTGGTGGGCGACCTAGAACAGAAATGAAAAGACAGAAATGTATTCCCGCATTATACTGGTGGGCGACCTAGAACAGAAATGTATTCCCGCATTATACTGGTGGGCGACCTAGAACAGAAATGAAAAGACAGAAATGTATTCCCGCATTATACTGGTGGGCGACCTAGAACAGAAATGTATTCCCGCATTATACTGGTGGGCGACCTAGAACAGAAATGTATTCCCGCATTATACTGGTGGGCGACCTAGAACATGAAATGTATTCCCGCATTATACTGGTGGGCGACCTAGAACAAAATGTATTCCCGCATTATACTGGTGGGCGACCTAGAACAAAAATGTATTCCCGCATTATACTGGTGGGCGACCTAGAACAGAAATGAAAAGGCAGAAATGTATTCCCGCATTATACTGTGGGCGACCTAGAACAGAAATGTATTCCCGCATTATACTGGTGGGCGACCTAGAAAAGAAATGAAAAGACAGAAATGTATTCCCGCATTATACTGGTGGGCGACCTAGAACATGAAATGAAAAGACAAAATGTATATTCGCATTATACTGGTGGGCGACCTAGAACATGAAATGAAAACAGAAATATATTCCCTTGTTATCCAGGTGGGCGCTTAACTTCAACAATAACTTTGAAAAATAAAAACGCCATTCCTCTCTTTAGGCGGGCTCCTGATTTCAAACTTTAGGAGGAAATGCCTCTCCTATGGGTAAAACTAAACTTAGGAGGAAATGCCTTTCCTATAGGTAAAACTAAACTTAGGAGGAAATGCCTCTCCTATGGGTAAAACAAACTTAGGAGGAAATGCCTTTCCTATGAGTAAAACTAAACTTAGGAGGAAATGCCTCTCCTATGGGTAAAAATAAACTTAGGAGAAAATGCCTCTCATATGGGTAAAACTAAACTTCGGAGGAAATGCATCTCCTATGGGTAAAAACAAACTTAGGAGGAAATGCCTCTCATATGGGTAAAAATAAACTTAGGAAGTGCGTCTCCTAGGGGTAAAACTAAACTTTAGGAGGAAATGCATCTCCTATGGGTAAAAAAAAATAAACTTAGGAGGAAATGCCTCTCCTATGGGGTAAAACTAAACTTAGGAGGAAATGCCTCTCCTATGGGTGAAACTAAACTTAGGAGGAAATGCCCCTCCTATGGGTAAAAACAAACTTAGGAGGAAATGCGTCTCCTATGGGTAAAACAAACTTAGGAGGAAATGCCTCTCCTATGGATAAACCATTTCTTTATTCCTGAATTATTTACTTACCTGTGTTGTCTTCCCTTGAAACTGCTGGGGATTATTTTGCTGGGGATGAATTTTCCTTTTCTTCTTTACCCACTCTGGGTTGTCCGACCCTCTTGAAACTTGGTCGAAACTCTGTCGAGGATGCTTCTACATCTCGATGATCAGCTGGGGATAACACTGCGAACTGCTGAGTAACCCTGCTGGGGCTAACACTGCTGAGGATAACTCTGCTGAGTAAATATGTTATCTTACTCCTTCCAAAATTACCTCCTTTTAAGTAGGATGCTTCATTCCTCTGCAAACTACTTCCCTTATTTTTCTTTTCTTTTCTTTTTTTTCTTGCTAGCTTCTTCCTTCGAAGACTACCTCCCTTAAGACTCGTTTTGCCTTTCCCCGAAAGGAACCGCTGAGGACACCGATTTTCACCAAACTTGTGTTGGACTCCTCTAAACTGCTGGGGATAACACTGTTGGGGAATTATTTACTTACCTGTTGGGGGATAGAATGTTATCAGCTGGGGATAACGCTGTCGAGGATAACACTGCTGGAGGATTCTGATTCCTTTAGAACTAGTGCTTCACTCTTCGGAAGGCTGTTGGGAATGATACTGGCCTTTTGCTTTTCTGAGCACAAGTATCATCCCTTTGTTCTGTCTGCTGGGGAACAACTTCCTCCATTGAAACTTATTATGTTGGGGGCAACACTGGTTCAAAGACCACTTCCCTTGAGACTGGTGTTATTTTTATTCTTCCTCGAATGGGTACCTGACTTCCAGAAAATTTTCTAAATGAAAGGAAAATTTTCTGCCCCAGTTTGACAGTCTCCCTTATGGCATGCTTTTTTGTCATCAATGCCATTTCCTTTACCTGTTTCAAATCAAACGAAATTTGTTAGTTTAAAACGTGGTTGTTGGTTGTGATACTCCTACTGGGATGGTTTTCCCTTTCTCCTTCCTTGCTCTGTGTTCCACAACTTGTTGGGGATGATATTATTTGCTGGGGATAATCCCTTTCTGCTGGGGATATCCCTCTTCTTTTGTGGCATAGTTCGGAAACTGGCATTTCCCCGACCTTTAGTCTCGTATGAATTTCCCCAAATCATGCTCACTGCTTTCCTTGCTTTGTTCACGGGTCTTGGCCTTGAGGTTTATAACCTTGGTTTTGGCAAAGGATATCCCTCTTGACACTCGTCAATCCTTTTGTCAATTCCCTTTTGCTGGGGATATCTTTTTTGACACTGGCCTCGCGCTTGTTCCTTGCTGACTATACCACTTGGATGTACTAGTCAGATCTCATCTTGCATGATTGGAAAGTTGATGGCCTATTTTGAAGTCATTTCTCACTCGTTCTGACCAAACAGACTACTGGGGAATTTTTCTATGAAAGGAAAAGATAAACGGGAACAGAATAAAAAGACAAAGGAAAGATGACTCTTTAACAAAAGAAACTATAAATAAAAACCTATCAAACGCAGATACCGACTCTAATGGTCATGACATGCACATGTGGCCTATCCTCCGCCGTTAATCGTCTTTTCAAGACCTTCCCTTGACGATTCCCCGTCTGATTGCCAATCTTATTCGACTTGTAGTGCCCGAAGGGTTTTCACTATCAAGCCTCTCTCATTTTGGTTTTTCTCTCAGCTTTCATCGCCTTATGGTGCCTGTGAAGGTTTTCACCGATAAGACTCTCTCATTTGTATCACTTTCCAGTTGGGGATTTGGAGTGTTGCCGGTATGACTCTTTCTACTGGGGATTAGAGTCCTTTCTGCTGTGGAACAGAATGTTATGTTCACCGGTAAGACTCGCATTTGTTTGACTTGGCATCTTTTGAAGACTGATCAGAAAGTCTTTCTTTGGACCGTAATGTGGGTTTTGGATAGGGCTAGAAAGAAAGGGTATTAAAGGCTCAAAAAATGCATCAATTTTGGGTTCAAAGTTACAACCTTCGGAACTAGATTTATTTACAACAAACGCGACCTTTGCCCCAGTTTCTTGCTTGGGGATATTTTAATTGATTGATTTTTTTTTTCATTTTTCAAAACTATGACCGAGCCGTGAAGCGCCTACGTATCCTCTTTGAGGAATCAGGTCAAACGTAGTTCCCAACTCCTCTGTTTTCATTTGACTTTCCTTTGACTTTTTTTTTTTGTTATCATTTTTCTTTTCTTTTCTTTTTTTTCGTTTATTTTTTGATTTTTTTCTTTACCTTCCAGGCTCGTATTTCCTAGTCGTTGCTATTGATTCCGAACGAGGGGTATGAAAGAAAATAAATAAGGCTCAAAAGGGATAACGAAGGATAAAGTGTTTAGGTAGCAGAACAAAATGCCTTCGTCATTCCAGTCTTCAAAACATGCCAAGTGCAAACAACACAATTGAACATAGATTTATAGCCTCTTCCGATGGTGCTGGACTTGACAATTATGTTAAACACTTGCTTTTTCATTTGTCATTTCTAAAGCACCGTTGGGCGACACTCTCACTCTCATGAACGACCCTCATTCCAATTTGGCGAATCTTGCCTTTAACGATTTTCTTTATGTTTTACTTGCCCCAGTTCCACATGACTCGGGCTTCAAATAATTTCAAACCGTTCTTATTTCCTTTAAATGTTCTGATTGCCTTTCCGGGGTTTTATGATTAACTTTAAAGACTAGGCCCAAACTGTGTGCGCATGTCATGTTACTAGAATCGGCGCTGAACAAAATGATAAAAGGATTAAACAAAAAGATGAATGGAAATAATAAAAGGCCGGATTTTGTATTAGACTACCGGTGAAATGGTTTGAATAACAAAACAACCGAAACAAACCGAAATAATATCCCAAAATAGCCTGGACAAAACTTAAATAAACCGCTATGACAAAAATAGAAAAATAAGAAGGTTTGACACAAGACAATATTCGGATTACAACCCTAAGAATAATCCGGACAACAGAAATGACAACAAAATAAGCCACCACAAGCTTCTCTCTTGCTAACCAAGGAACGGAGCGTCCTCCCACTTTATCAAAATTGGCATCTTAGCCACTGAGCTTCGCATCAATACTGCCAAGACCATTATCAGCTTTAATATCATCAACCTCCGTCAACAAGTCCCCAATAGGATTCGAGTGCTTCTGTTATCAGGCCCGATTCCCGCAGAGTGTGTATCATGAGGTGCAAGTAAAGGATTCTGCGCGATATTCTGGGTGTCATTGTCCGGCTTACCACAAACCAACCACCTTCTTTCTTTGTGGTTCAAAACAACAGGTTAAAATGGACTCAGTCGGTCCTCATTATTAACAACATCTTTTCCTCTTTTTTTTTTCATTTTCTTTTTTCATTTTTTTTTCTTTTCCTTTTTTTTCGATTTTTTTTTCATTTTTTTTGTTGTGGTCGAATCTTATGGAGATTACCTACGTATCATGACCCCGCATGAAAAGACCTTGCGTAGTTCGGACCAATAAAAGATAAACAATAATAAATATTTTTTTTTCAATTTTCATATGAAAACAAACTGAGTTTCAAAGGTATGAAGATGACCTACAAACTCAAAAATCAAACAACCCACATATTCTAATCAAAAGATTTACAAACGGCCATTTTCTTTCCCCGTTTGATAAAGGCAGCCAAACGGTTATTTTTTCAAATATGTCCCCTTCCCAATTTCATATGAATTTTGTGGCCGGGAGGATTATTTATGACACTTTACAAACTTGTCCATTCTTTTACGAAAATAACCTTTCAACAACTGAAAGATACTCTAAGGCTATTTCGGCAAGAACGGTTTAAGACGCGGCCGAAGCTGGCTCGGCTTATTTTTGACTAAAATCCAAACGGTATTCACCTGACCGCTGACTTTTTTTTTTCTTTCTTTTCAAATTACAATAAAACCTGGTGTTGCAAACACGACCCTTCAACACCTCGGGGACGAAGATTTTTAAGGCTGTGTGGGTCAACTGGACCAAAATCCTAAACATGACCCAAAAAGTGGCTGTTTATGCAAAGTCAGCCTTCCGACATCCCTTTTAGGAACATTCGGCTATGTCTTGATAAAACAGCGTCACCCGACTTCTTTATGACAAAATTAAAATTTGACATATTTTTTTTGTTTATTTATTTGTTTTTGGCTATTTTAGCAAAAGGTGGGGTTGGACCCGATGAGGGTTGCCTACGTATCTCACATCCGGTGAGAATCAAACCCGCGTAGTTCGGGCTGACATGAATAAAGTAAATAAACTAATTTTAAATTATTATTTTTTTTGAATTTGTGAAAGAACTGCTTTAAAAGAAGAAAAGAAGTATATTTTATTTTTTGGATTTTTGATTGATTTTCTTTTTGAAAGAAAGACTTCTAAGAATTCCTTTTCTTTTGATTTGAACTTTGAGAATTTCAAAAGTAAAAGGAAAATATTTTTTGTCTGAATTTTCATTTGTTTTCTCTTATTCTAAAGAAGAAAGAAAATATTTTTGGAATTTTACCTTTAATAAAAGAAATGCTTCTAAAAAAGTATTTTTGGAATTTTGAATTTTCTTTTCAATTTTGAAAGAAGAATCAAAATATTTTCGGATTTTTTTAAAAGAAAATATTTTTATTTTTATTTTATTTTATTTATTTATTTATTTTAAAAAAAACAATTAAAAAGACTTTCTAAAGAAATCAATAATGGAAAATAAAGATATATATATATATATATATATATATATATATATATATATATATATATATATATATATATATATATATATATATATCTTTTGGAATTTTACTTTGAATTTTCTTGGCAAGACAAACTATTTTTTTCTATTTTTTTTATATTTTTTTTAACAAAAAAACAAGACAGAACAACGACTTTTTTTCTATTTTTCCTTTGCTTTTAATAAAACAAACTAATAAGACATTTGTTTTCTCATTTTCTCAAAATTTCGGCAGAGTTTTTGACAGTATTTGGGCATTGGTTTTTTTTTTCCAGAAATAAACAATCAATTCTCTAACCGCAATTTTTTTTCCTTTTTTTTCAATTTCACAATATTCCTGATATTCAAAAATCGGTCTACACACAAGTTCGAATCAAATAAATGCGCAAGTAGCAGCAAGTAAGATGCATCAGGATGATCATTTTCATTTTTTGGTACACCTGTCCTAGACAGACCCACCCCCTGTGTTGAGCCTCCAAAGTCAGATGCACGTGATGCAAACAAACGTTCCTACTAGGGATCCGACATGAAGCTGAGTTATTCTAAGTTCATAACTTGGGTATTTGTTCTAGACTGTGTACCCGAGCGGACAACTCGAGTCGAGGAGGGGGCTACGTACCGGGGACCCGCGGGATCGTCCGGCTTTGTAACTTGTCCGGCCTCTTTCTTATTTTAGGTATTGACACTAACAGAATAGGGAGTCTCGACCAGCGAGCTTCTCCCCGGAGGTAAGAAGAGAAGGGTTCGGCACAATTTATATACACTTCAGATAATATCAAAGCGGTAAAAGCAGCATTTAGCACATTAGGCTCAAAACATGTAAAAATCAGATAAAGCCAAATATAACAATTTATCTAAGCTCGAATTTCTAACCCTGAACCAGTGGTTCTGGGTCTTTTATTCCCCAGCAGAGTCGCCAGAGCTGTCACACCTCCTTTATCCGCCCCCGCGGGGGGCATAAGAGTTTTTTTTCCAATTAAAGGACAATCGAAACGGGATTTGTTTATTTATTTCAGAGTCGCCACTTGGGAGATTTAGGGTGTCCCAAGTCACCTATTTTAATCCCGAATCGAGGAAAAGAATGACTCTGTATTACAGTCCGCGAACCAGAAATCCGGATAAGGAATTCTGTTAACCCGGGAGAAGGTGTTAGGCATTCCCGAGGTTCCGTGGTTCTAGCACGGTCGCTCAACTGTCATATTCGGCTTGTTTATCTGATTTTATGCAATTATGCGCTCATGTGCAAATTTTATCTTTTTACCGCTTTCATAATTGTTATTATTATTTTTAAAAGAATTTGAGCATTGTTAAAAACATGTCTTTAGATTGCGTCACATAAAATGCACCCGCGATCCGGAACGTATTTTTATTCAATATTTTGGGATTTGGATTTGGATCGCATAAATGCGCACCCGTGTTTAAGAATGTATTATTATTAAAATCGTGCCTAAAGCGATTAGCGTATTATCATTTTTAGGTAAGACCGTGGAATTCACTAAACAGTCCATCCCGAATTCTAAATACTCAATTAAACATTTATTGAGGGCCCCGCAATTGGTGCATTTTATTGGGCGAGGCTCATCTCATTTTTATTTTTAAAAGGACAGTCCTAAAATACCTACATTTTTCTATTGAAATTTGTCTCTACAAAATAAAAGAGAAAATATCTTAATTTATTTACATGTTATTACCTAGTTATATTATACTAGGCATGTTCTCAGTTTGTCAAATTAAAAAAAAACATAGCAATCTAATTTTAATCCTAGACCATTTACATGCTGAAATTAACCAATATTATTTAACTAAACAATATTTCTGCCAAGTTCTTGCTAGATGGCCTATTCGTTTGATTTTTGGCTCGACGGAGTTACTACACCATTTATTTATTTTTAGGCAATATATGTAGATAGTTCATCTGTTAAGCTATCGTCGGATGTTACACTATATGTATTAAATAGCTACATGATTCTGATTTTTGCAAGCTAAATAATTTGTACATACAAATAAAATTCAGAATATAATTAAAGCAAATTTAGAATTTCAACTCTTCATTTTTCGTATTCATGCTTCATATTCGGATTACAATAACCAGCGTGTCAGTTGTGTACCTGATATTGGAAGCAAAAGAAAATGAAGATGAGAATCAGCAGCAGTAATAATAATACAGCACAGCAACAACAGTCCAGCAACAGTAACAACCCAGGAACAGACCGGTGGAGTAGTAATCCCAAAACAAAAGCTTCAAGCTCTTATGAAACAACCAACAATTAATGCTGATTTCAAAACAATGAATGAAAGCAAAAGATTTTTTTTAGTTTTTTTTATTTGAAAGTTTAAATATTTTTCGGAATTTTTCTTTCTCTCTTAAATATTCAGCTCTTTTTTTTTCTTCTCTCTCTCTCTATCTGTCCATTTTTTTTCTTATTCTCTCTCTTCTATTCTTTTTTTTCTGTCTATGTGTATTCTCTCCTATTCTTATTCCTGTCTTTTTTCTCTCCCCAAAAAATCTGATTCAAGACCTCTCCTTTATATCTCATCCCAGAAATCTTTTAATCAATTCAAATCAACCCATTTGCTCCTACCAAACCCATTATCTTCCCACTCATCCCCCACTATATTAAACTAACATATCAAACCAACCCATTACATCTTGTCCCCCATGCCTACCATAAACAATTGCCATATTCCCCTCCACTACATTATGTTTTGTCCCCCATTATGTTAAACAATTATATCAAAACCCCACCCCATTAAATTTTGTCCCCCATGCCTATATAAACAATTATAATAATGTTCAATTACCAAACTACCCCTCCGACCTTATTGCAATTACCATTCTACCCCTGAATGTAATGCAATTTACCAAACTACCCCCATCAGCTCTAAACAATCAATTAATCATAACTTAACCAAAATATAGCCAAGATGACCAATTTCTCAACAATCTTCAACAACAAATCAACAATCTTCAACAACAACAGCAAGGAAACAACAATATTAACAACACAATACATGATTCATCAACGAATCAAAAACCAAAACATAAACTCACATTAAATTACTGGATTTAAAATGAACTTCAAACAAAGATGAACATGAATTAAATCTATTTTTAAGCAACAAACATGATGGATTCAAACGATTCAAACAACATTAATAATTTCTGGAGAATACATAACAACACATGAAACAAATTGAAGAAATAATTAATTAAATTTCAATTTGAATCTAACAAACATTAAACTAACAAATTTTTACCTAAACTATAAAACAAACATGAAATAAACATGAAAAACAACTAATTAAATTTCCATTTGAAATATGAAAATTAATTCAACAAAACATATGAATATGAACAAAACAAAAAAAAATCAAATATCTACCGATTTTAGATTCGAGAAATATCAAAACAAAATACGGACAAAATAAAACTCAAAATCTACTAACCGGATCGAAACGAAATATGTACGGACTGTTTTGACGACCCCAACCAAAACTCGAACAAACGACAGAGACGATCCTAAGAAACTAAAGGAGATGAAGGCAGCGATGAAGCAGATGGGAGGTAGACGGACAGTGGTGAAGCGAAACACAACAGCAGCCATGCTAGCTCAGGTTCGAGCTCGACGAGGCACAGTAGGGTCAGCCATGGACATTTGGATGGAGAAGACGAAGCAACCGACGCAGTTGATGCAGCTGAACGATGAGACAGAACAGCTGGGGTGCATTTGGGAAGGTTTTCGCGAAAAAGATGAAGTGACAACGCAGGCACAACTGCATGAACAGTAGCAGCAACGCTGGACGCGAGGAGGAAGGCAGCAGTGACGAGGCAGCGACTGCGTAGTTGTCCATGGCGACGAGGGAGCTTCGAAGACGATGAAGTGAAGCTTGCTGGGTCTGTTTGGAGAAGGTCAAGGTCAACGAGCTATTCGTCGTCGACGACTGGACGTAGCAGCAGCCATGGATATCGAGCAAGCTTTGAGCTTAACGAAGGAAATGAAGCAACGAAGCAATGGCATCAAGCTTCGAGTTTTGGGCGTGTGTGTGTTTGTGTTGTGGTCGGATTTGTTGTTGTTTAACAATGGTAAAGAAGGGGTAGCCATGGTCGTTGGGACGAAGCTACAAGGGGCAGCCATGAGAGGGTTTTTGGAGAGGATGAAGAGAGGGGGTGGATGTTTTTAGTTTTTAGGGTTTTTTGTGTTTTTTTTTTTGGTTTTGTTTTGTGTTGGACAAAAAATGAAGAAGGGGTGTTGGGTAATTGGGTTAATGGGGCAGACCGGGTCGACCCGGTTTGAAGTGGACCGGGTCATGGGGAAGGTTGGGCAATTTTTGGGCTTGTGGTTTGAAATTGAAGAAGAGCCCCAATTCCTATTTTCTTTATATTTTCGCTCTCTTTTCTTCTTTTATTTTTCTAAAACTAATTATAAAAATACTTAAATTATTATTAAGAACTAAATTAAGTTATAAAAGCGCAAATTATCTCCCAATAACAATTAACGCACAATTAAGTAATAATTAAGCATAAAATTATTCATTTGGACATTAAATGCAAAAGATGCCTATTTTTGTAATTTTTATTTTTTGTAAACAAACTTAATTACTAACAATTGTGGGATTAAATCCTACATGCAAAATGCGACATTTTTTTTTGTATTTTTATTAATTTAACAAATAAACATGCACAGACAAATACAAATAATTATTCAAAAATATCACAAAATTGCACACCAAAGAAAAATCATTTTATTTTTGAATTTTTTGGGAGTAATTCTTATATAAGGAAAAAATCACATGCTTACAAGTACTAAGTTTGAAATTTTTTTGTGTGATTCAGGTGCTTCTGTTAATCTTATGCCTTTATCTATTTTCAGGAAATTAGAGGGAGAGATTGGAGAAATCAGGTCGATACCTGTGTCCTTGCAACTGGCGGATCAGACCATAATCATACCTAAAGGAATAGTGGAAGATGTACTAGTTCGGATGGACAAATTTGTGTTCCTTGTGGAGAACATAGAGGAGAATAGGGAGGTCCCTCTGATTCTAGGGAGACCCTTCTTGGTTACTAGAAGAGAAATTCTGGACATTCAAGTAAGGCAGCTCACACTCAGATTGGGGGAAGAAAGGGTGATCTTCAAGATGGAAGGAGCATTGGGGCCCCTAAAGGAGCGAACTTGAGAGAGTAAGCCTGATATGTGTGGGGTGTACCCAAAGAAAACTAAAAAGAAGCTCTCAATATGGATGTGTGCAGTGGATCGGGCATGCAAAGGGCATCTCGACTTCGATTTAGACCCCGAATAGATGAATCAGGGAAGTTTCCTTTATCTCTTGCTTTTTATTTGTGTGTCATGGAGATATGCCACAATTTAAAGTGTGGGGTGTGGCATGTAAATGCATACATGTTTTTTTTTTTAATTTCTTTTGATTGGATTTTTTTTTGACTTTTCGCAATGATGGATTTTGTTGACTGTCTTCTTGCGGGTTCAAAGTTGAAGAAATTTTTTTTCTTATGCCGCGATTCTTTTCCAAGGGTTTTGTTTGAACCAGGTGTAGGTAGTTAGTTTTTCTTTTGTTAAGAATAAAGAAGTCTTGTGTTATCGTATTTAATAGAGATGACTTTCCTTGACTTTGTTGTGTCTTGAGAGTGGTGAGTTCCTTAGTTGTGACTCCTAGGCTAAAATCTTGACTCTTGGATAAGTGCCTTAAATAGTTTGATTTTGATGTTGCTTAACTGCTTTGAGTAGAGAGTCAGGATAGATCCGGTCCTAAGTGAGTTACGTGCCAATGTATGTGTGAGATTTTGTTGATATTCTATGCATGTCAGTTGATGTCTAGACTTCCCCGTGTGTCTACAAAGTGAAATAGCAGTCTTGTTCGGTCTAGGAAGTGATATAGGCCTTTTTTTGTTAAACCAATTAAATGTTTATGACCTGCCTGATTGTTGTGTATCCTAGTTAGCCCCTTTAAGCCTGTAATCCTACTTCTTTGGCAACCACACTACATCCCTGATCTTTGTTTGAATTGACTTTCTGTTTGAACCTTATAGCTCTCTTGAGCACTTGATTATATTTGTGAACTTGTTAAAAGCTAAGTGGAGTATGGTTGGGTTTTAAAGTGGAACTATGGAAAAGGAGAGAGGTGCATTGCTTTGAAAAAATTGTAAGAGCCACTTGTAGGGAATTAAGAAAAAAAAGAACTTAGAGACAAAAAAAAAGAGAAAGAAAAGGTTGGTGTTGTATATATTATAAAGAAAATTGATTCCTTGCTATTGCTAGCTCTCATCTTGTTTGTGCTTAAAGAAATTGGGAGCTTGATGTTGTGAAGGTTGGTGTTTGGTTCAAAATAAATGTGAGATTTAAATTGTGAAATTGTATGTATTAAAGTGCTTAGGGAGGTGTAGTCAGTATATCCAAATGTATCATACCCGTCCCGCAGCCTACATTAAAAACAAAATAAATTCCTACTTGTTTTTGACCGAATGAGCTCAATAGTAGAGTATTATACTACGGCCAAGCCTATGGTACGTCTTCTGTGGCACATGAATTTTAGTTCTAAGAGTGAGTTAATTCTTTTTATCTTGAGTTCCTAATTGTTCGTGAACTTTATTATATATGGAACTACTCTATATTGTTTGTGTGAGGGCACATGATTTGCGAAGGTACGGTAAAGTCTTTGACCTCTGTGTTAAGGTAAGTGAGTAGGTTGAGAAAAATGCCTGGTGCTTTTGAGTCGAGTCTTGAGGCTAGGATATTATGATAGAGTGCTTAGTCTACTTTAAATATTCTTGACAAAATGAGCTAGGGAAGTTGTCTGATAAGAAGGCCGTCTCTATGTGAAGTGCAATTTGATTGCTCGAGGACAACAATGGTTTAAGTGTGGGGTATTGATGGTAGGCTAGAAACCCGTATTTTAGTCATAGTTTGCACTCCAATTACTGCATTTTAATTGTGTTTGACCTTAAATGTTAATGTATTACACTTATTATGTGTTTTATGCCTTGCAAGAAGTAATTCAGAGTTAAGAAGATAATCTGGAGATAAATCGAACAATTTGGAACTTTGAAGTCTGAGTAAAAGTCAAAGAAATTAAACCAGGATCGCGTTTGGAGGTAAGAGGCCAAGTCTGGATGTCAAAACATGAAGAAAAAAATACACTCTAGAAAAATTACACAGCCATGCCACATGGGGTGGCACAACAGTGTATTCTGCTGGAGTCCATCAGAAATCGTTCTCTGAACTTTCCCACTAGCATCCCACATAGGGCGGTGCATGGGGCCGCGTGCCTATATATAATTTTCTCAGAGTATTTGCCTGTTTTGGCTTGGAAAGGGTAGTTTCGTTCGGGCCCACTCCTACATGGTATAAATACACCAAAAAAATATTTTTGAAGAGACTTTTGACGTTGGAAGCTTTTGAAGAGCATTAGAGGTTACAAGACACGGGATTTCATCATCTTTCCATCAATTCAATACGGGAGTTTGGATTGTAACGTTAGATTGATGCTTTCTTATTCTTTAACTCTTTTTGTGATGAATTTCTCCATATCAATGGAGTAGTTTACTTTAAGGTTTGACATGATTAGGTAAGTTGGTTGTTGTTTAGGGATTTGACTCCTCTTTAATTGTTTGAATTTATTGGAGGAGCTTTAATATAGTTGTGATCTTATTCCTTATAGTGTTAAATCAAAAGAAGAACATCTTATTGAATATTATTGCAGCGTATGCCTTAGTTTATTTTGGTGATTCTTTGAATTAATCTAGAGATCTTTTTGAGTTACCATTTAAATTAAGATCGAGAAATATTAGCGAGAAGTTTCTCTTAGATTATTCCTACCAATAGATTCTTGCAAGTTTCACTGCACTTCATATTATTTTATTTGAAAGATTTAGATTTAATCGAGAGAGGAGTTGGAATAAGAACTATAAGCTAATAACCTATTGAATTCGTGAGAATAGATAGAACCTCAAGAGTGAAATATAATAGTATAATATTCGGAATAACAATCTTGCACCTATCATGTCTAAATCCTTATTTCTTACATTGATAAGGACCAAACTCTGCTAATCCCTAGTTCTTTGCAGTCAATTGTCAATTGCTTTACTTCTATAGTTAATCATAGTTTGTAATCGTTTCAAATCAAGCTTTGATCTTTCTGAATAACAGTTAAACCAGAAATTACTAGAGCATTATATAAATCCAATCCCTATGGAGACGATAACTAAACTATACTATCTTTAGCTAGCGAGCGTCAGTTTCGTGTTGTGTTTTGTGCTTGTCACTAAACCGTGCAGGTATTTGATCGAGGTCACATATGAGGAATAAGTTTGAAAGCACATGTTGCACTCATTTTCTCTTGGTCCATTTTTTTTCCAAAGTGGTCTTTACTGCTAGGTTTTAACGGGACAAAAATAAAGCATGCTACCCTAGTTTTTAAGATTGACTTGAGGAGGGGATTTCGGATCACCTGTATCAGACAGATAGTATTCAATCTCTCTCAAGTTCAACCTCAAATACTAGGGGGCATCACACCCTAAGTCAAGGTCCTGGGTTCGTCAAAAACTTTGAGTCCTGAGTTAGGAAACATAGAAGGCATTTTTTTAATATTGATATTGAAAGCCACGACTTGATTATTAGAATTGATTTTAAGGGTCAAATGGTCAAACGAATCGCGCCCGTGTAGCTTATTCTTGCCATGGCAGAGAGCTTTTCGTACCTTCGATTATGCACTCTATATTCAAAGTAATAAAAGAATTTTTACCTTCTATATTTCATCAATCATATTTGCACCAGCGATATTATCGTTAAGTTACTTAGAATAAGTAGTGGATTCAAAACCCTTAAGCCTACAGGTCCCGCTGAACCGGGGACTACTACCCGATACTAATATGGGACAATTCGGGTTACCAAATAGCAAAGGCACGAGCCTACTAGGTAGGTTCCAAACATGAAAGGCTACAACCAACTTAAAAACGACTTGGAGATGTCCAAGTCTGTACATTAAAAGTAAGTTCCTTACACATTTTTTAATCTATAAAAAATTGCTTAGACCCGACCTTGAAATTAGACACATTCGGTAGAGAATAATTGTGTTCGGTCAAAATATTCGAATATTCTCATAAACACTTTGTTTTTTATCGGACCTTCCGAAGTCAAAAGCAACTCGAAGTTCTTATTTATCCTAGGCCTCATTCGGGCTTTGGGGGAACAAACAATCTAAGTTATGTCAAATTCTGTGCTAAGGCATCGATGACATATTTTAGACACAAGTCATAAGTCCCGAACATAAAGCAAATGCTGAAAAGTAAGGATGCAATATAGTCGAAGGGAAAATTTTATATATAAAAAGGTATTTACAGAGGCATTGTAAATTGGCCCAAAAATAAAAAAAAATGTACAAAGGAAAACAAAAAATAAACTAAGGCATTTCCCGTTAGTCTTCACTGGAGGCCGATTCATAGCCTAAAACTTCGGGTTCGTATATCTCTTTGGCCTTGGCCTCTTCGATCTCAACTGATAGATCAAAGCCCTGGGCATGAATATCCTCGAGAGTCTCCCTTCGGGATACCACTTTACATACTCGGCCTTTGTTATTATGCGGGTCTCAGTCACTCCCACATCGTTCTTGTAATGGGCAGTATATCCTGAACCTCGGAGGACTCATTCAAAGCTGCCTCCAACTTGGACTTCAACGCGGTGTACTCCCGGTTGAGGGCATCCCATTTCGAGACAACTAAGTCAAGCTGTGCTCGGAGCTTAACATTCAGCCGAGACCATTTGTCGACTTTATCCTTCATCACTCAGAGCTGGTCGTTGGCCGATTCACAATCCTCTTTAGTGGCCTCCTTTTTTGAGGCCAGGAGATCCATCTTGCTCCTCAACCCCTTGGCCGAGGCCTTGACCTCATTCATTTCGTCCTTGAGTTGGTCGATCAGGTCGATCTTCTCTTGGACTTGCGAAGTTGTGGTGTTAGCAGTTTCTCTTAGCCTCTTGTTATTAATCTCAAACACCCTTATCTTTTTGACCAGAATGGCATGTTCCCGATTCACTAATGAGGCCTCCTTTTGAGCCTTTTCCAACTTGGCTTGGAGGACGGGGGTGGGGGGGGGGGTGCCTTAAGGGCCTCATCTTTTTGCTCGTTAAGAGCTTTGTACATGTCCCTCTGCCGGACCTTCTCCTTGAGCTCTAACTCGAGTTGATCCACCTTCATCCGAGACTGGTTGAAGCTGTCATGATAAAGCACCGAGGCTTGATGAAATCACTAAAATATACTAAGGGTAAATAAACCCTCTAAGGAATATAAGGAAAGGGAAACATACCATGTTCAGTGCCTATTGTGCCTCGTTGAAAAGGACCGGTGCATCCACTACTTTTATATTTGCTTGGTACTCTTCGTTCACCAAGTAACGAAGATAGCTGGCTATGCCAACCAGCCCGAACAACACCTGGGTATCCGCTAGGATCGTAAACATGACTGCTCTCTTATGGTCGAGATCCATGCTCGGGGCAGGGAACTGCTTCACCAGCTTTGGGCACGAGCTCGGCCCACCTAACTCCGGAAGCACATCCTTTTTCGAGATCTCCAGGTGGCCAAACCCAGAGTAGTCCTCCAGCACACCGACGTGCATGCCTTTGGAGAACAGGTTGAGGGCTTTATCTATGACCCATGATGCCTCGGTCAGCTTTCCTTTAATGGTCTTGGCCTCGTCAAATGGAGACTCCTATGATACGGTCACTTTGGAATATCAATGACGTCATCGGCTTCTCTCGAAGCCTCAGTAACTTCTCGAGAGGCCGTAGCCATTGGCTTTCCCTCGGTCTCCCAAGCTGAAGAGGGTTTGGCCTCCCAATCTCCTCCCTCCGGTGCTTCCCGCTCTTCTGCAGCAATGGACGGCTCATGGGCGATGAACTCCAAGTTTTTGTTGCTCTTTCAGACCATGACCGTGACCCTCTTTTTCTTTCCTTCGGTGTCCAAATCCGGGGAACCATAAGACCACCGATTTCTTCTCTTTTTATCCTCCTTCTTCACAATGGCCTCAGCGACAGGTTGTCCCGAAGCGGAGGGTTTAGCAGATGGGGATGGAGCCTCGTCCTCCTCCACTGCCCGAAGCTTGGTGGTCTTGGGTAAACTTGTGGAAGGAAGAAAGAGACTTAGACAAAATGACAGTAGAACAAAAAACGGAATTCAATCAGGGGAAGAAGGACACTCGCCATGAGAACATGCCTCCCATTTGCCTTTTGAAAGTTTGTGCCACTCGCGCTTGGAGTGCGTTAGTTGCTTGCAAATCCCCTCGACCCACTCTTTGAAATGGGGGGATTGCATTAGGCTCTTGGGTGACCGCTGCACAACGGGAGAATCGGGGCAATGAAAAATAAGATTAAAACTATTTTAACTACTCAAGGGGAGAGGAACTTACGTGTTAGGTTCCACTTCTTATGTAATGGTAGGAACTCCAGGAGAATGAGGTCTCGGTCTTCACCTGAACGAATCTCCCCTACTAGCCACGATCCTTGTCTTCATCAATGCTCGAGAATAGAGCTTTCTTTGCCCGCTGGACAAGCTTGATTAATCTCCCTCGGAAGATTAGGGGACTGTATAGGTGAAGCAGCTGGTCGATTGTGAACTGGGGCTCCTCCGTGTTATTAACAAAGTGACGGAGAAGGATCACGATCCTCCAAAATGATGGGTGAATCTACCCGAGGCAGACCTCGTACCTTTTGCATAAGTCAAGGACCATTTTATCCATAGGGCCAAGCGTGAAGGGGTACGTATAAACACTTAAGTACCCCTCCACATACGTGGTGATGCCCTCGTTAGGGCCTGGGACGACCACTTCTTGCTCTCCCACTTGCAGTCCACCTGAACCATCGGGAGCGTGTCCTTGGTGATGGAGCATATGTACCTCCACACATTCTCACCTCGATCCCCTTGCTTGGAGGTTTTTTCGACCTTAAAGTCGTTGTCTATAGAGCATCCTTCGGGGATAAAATTCTTTAGAGGAGGTTATGGGGTTGCTTTCGATAGGACCACTTCCACATCAGTGGCCGGGTTAAAAGTTGAAGTGTCGATATGTTGGGGCACAAATTTCGAAGTTTTGCCATCTCTATCTGGGAATATGAAGGTTGGAAGATGAGTATGAAGGTTTGAAGGCAGATATGATCATTTGAAGATGGGTATAAAGATTTGAAAGTCAAACTTGAAAAATTCAAAGATAAAATATGAAGATTTTAAGATTGGAGATGAATAAATGAAGATACAGAGAACAATGTATGAAGGTTTGAAGGGATTAAGAACAACAAAAAAGCTTGGGGGTAACTTAAGAAGGTTTGAAATTGAAAAATAAAAAGTGTAAAAGGAACCAGAGCTTTTATAAGATGAAGGTAATTAATGCGAAACATTTAGCATTCGAGGATGGTCAACTGGCGGCTGATATTCGAAGTCAGAAGGACATGACTGATGAGATGTTTTACTGACTCGTCGACCCGATTGTAGCTTACAGAGGAAGGAACCTAGGTTAATTAATCACTTCTCGTTGTTCCGATGAATCTTCTCTTCAAAAAGTGAGAGGACAATCTGTGTACGGGTAAAATTAGAGATAAAGTTACCTCCCAATTTCCCCGTAAAAAATGACAGGGAAGCACGATCTGACACGACCCCGGGTAAAGCCAAGGGGTTTCGGGTCTCGAAGCTCAAGGAGGACGAATGGTGCACCTAGGGCCGGATACGGTTGAGCATCGAGTGCGAGAAGAGTGAAGGTCCGAGGCTAAGGGAAAAACGGTTAGAGATAATAAATGGGAAGCTATAATATCCGCCCTCAACCGGATGTTACGGCGGAATCTCACCTGATATCAACCACAATTCAGCTTTTATTGGGAAAAGAATATTTTTTTACCTTATTTAGATTTGTACTAGGATTGAAACTCCCCTACTATATAACTGAGAGAACCTTTTCATTTTAAAACCACTATTGGCGCACATATCAAAGCAATTAAAGTTCATTTTGGTTCTCTAGTTACTGTTCATAGTGTTCTTCAGCAGCTTAATCATTTGGTTTCAACCGAGCCCATCTTGAGGGCTCGACTGAGGTTAATTTTTAGTGTTTATATAAAAGCCAGGCTTAATTATTCATCATGTTTGGTTTGATCATTTTGTTTCTCTTTACTTTAACTATTTTCTGTTCATATATCATCGTGTTAAATTAAATCACGTATTCTTTAACTGTGTATCTCTGTCCAGCGTATACCTCTCACCACTCAACTAATTTATATATTACTTATCCAGAAAATGTAAATTTTATATAGCAACTTAGCATGTTATTGAAATTTGTTTGCATATTTTTTTGTCTAATGCCATAAGGCTAACCAGAGTCAAATTAACAGGTTTGCAAGCATACTAATTACTTTGAACTCGAACTATGTATAAGTTCACATCTATTTCATGATGAAAGATTGTTGAGTTAGCCCCTTCCTTTTCCTGTTAAGACAAAAAGTTGTGAATATAAACATGATGTGGTGGGAGATGATGAACAATCTATGAAGGAAACAACAAATGAAACAATAATTTTATATCCAACACATCCATCATTAGTTATTGAATCAAACCTACCATATAGTACCAATGCAATGGATGTTTCCTGGATACTAGCTATCCTTCATTGAATTACTGGGAACCCTAGATAGTCCTTGATTACTAATTGGTAACTTTAAAAAATAGTGAATTTACTAGTATAGTGGGACATGCTATTGAAGGGAATTGATGGATCTAACTTAATTGTTGCACCTTGTCGTGCGGATTTTATGTTACATGTGTTAATAGTGTAGAGAGTTTAAGTTTGCACTATAATTTGGGGTTAATGACAATAATGACCTTGAAAGGAGCTGGTTGTAAACTTTTAACATTTGGAGCAGGTCCCTGAACAAGGGGCAAAATTTCAACTTTGACAAGTTCTGTACTATGGGCAAAACTTTTAACTTTTGAACTTGAAGATTTGTCTACTAGTCAAGTGACCTGCCCTAAAGACCGAAGTTAAAGATCACCCCCTATGGTGTCCTATTTCTGCCATTTATTTGCTATAATTTGTTTAATTAAAATAGTTTACTGTCACGACTCCAATTTTCCTCCGTGGGATGTCGTGATGGAACCTAGTCTCTAAGACTAGGTAAGCCTAGAATATATGCAGAATATGCAGAAATAACGAATAAACTCTTAAATACTCAACAACTATTATAAAAAAAACTCCACAACTCAGCATATACAAACTTCCCAAAATCTGGTGATAACAAGTCACGAGCTCTACAAATAAGTTTTGGCCGTCCCTATACAACAGTGTCTATAAAGGAAAAGAAAACGAAGTAGATTAGATAGAGGGTGACTCCGAGACCTGCGGACGCCGGCAGGTATACTGAACGAGTAATTAACAATGTAATAATAATGACAATGGAAATGAAACAAGTAAGAAATATACCAAGATTGACTACATTGAACTAAGGCAATTAATGCATCACGGAAGAAAACAAGAAATGTTATGCCAAGGAAACAAAGCAACCAAAACACAAGTGAAGTAATAGAAAAATATCAACAAGAGTAACAACCGTGGTACCACCTCATAGTCTCAAATCACAAAACAATTCACAATATTTCCTTATATCACCATGGGAGCCTTGCATTTAGTTTTGAAAATCATTTTTCCCGAAATAGCTTCTCGCATTTTAGCCCACCTTATCACACCACTTGGCTTCAAGTAGTTCCCCTACTAACAACACGCATATCAAGCCCACCTTATATCACCGCATGCGTTTCAACCCTAAATCCGTATGCATTCGCTTGTGTATCAATATCACAATCTAACACAAATCGCACCTCAAGTGCCCAATATCACAACTTGCCAAAGAAGTCAACAATAAGGGTGTTTTCAAAATAAATAGCCCGTGGCTCAACCACAATATTCACAAGTCTCACAATAAAAACCGAAAGTGAATAACTGAACAAGAATAATATTTCACAACTTTACAACTTTGCCTTAATGTGAATCACGACCTTTATCACTCAATACCGATTTAAACAACAAGATATTCCAAGAATAACAACTTCAAGTAAAGAACTCAACGATTATATGACATGAAGGACCTATATAGCTTCCAGAATCTAAATCCGACCCCGATATCAATAAACTCAACTCCCAGTCAAGCTTCTCAACCTTCCAAACCTTCAACTTTCTAACTTTCGCCAATCCAAGCCGAAACGACCTACAACCCTCCAAATCAACATCCGGATACGCTCCTAAGTCCAAAATCACCATACGGAGCTATTGGAACTGTCAAAACTCCATTACGGAGTCTTATACTCAAAAGTCAAACTGTGGTCAACTCTTTCAACTTAAACCTCCAACTTAGGGACTATGTGTCCCATTTCACTCTGAAACTCACCCGAAACCAAAATCAAACACCCCCGGAAATTCACATAACCACAATACGATATAGAGGAGGCAATCAATAGGGGATCGAGGCTAAAATACTCAAAATGACCGGCCAGGTCATTACATACTCTCCCTTTTAAAACAAACGTTCATCCTCGAACAAGTATAGAGATATACCTGAACTGGTAAAAAGATGAGGATAACGGCTACCCATATTATGCTCGGTCTCTCAAGTTTCCTCCTTGACTAGTTGACACGTCCACTAAACCTTCATTGAAGCAATGTTCTTCAACCTCAACTTACGGACCTGCCTGTCCAAAATGGCCACCAGCTCTTTAAGATAATACAAAGCCTTGTCCAATTGGATTAAGCTGAAGTCTAACACATAGGAAAGATCACTGTGATACTTCTGGAGCATAACAACATGGAATACTAGATGAACTACAGCTAGACTAGGTGGCAGTGGAAGCTTGTAGGCCACCTCTCGAATCCTATCAAGAATCTCAAAAGGTCTGATATACCTAGGACTCCACTTGTTATTCTTCCCAAACCTCATAACACCCTTCATGGGAGAAACACGGAGCAAGACCCGCTCCCTAAACATTAATAAAACATTGTGAACCTTCTGATCTGCATAACTCTTTTATTTAGATTGGGCTGTCTGAAACTGATCTTGAATCAATTTAACCTTTTCCAAAGCATCCTGAACCAAGTCATTACCCAATAGCCTAGCCTTACCCGGCTCAAACCATCCTACCGGAGACCGACACTGCTTCCCATATAAGGCCTAATACAGAGCCATCTAAATGCTCGATTGGTAGCTATTGTTGTAGGCAAACTTTGCAAGCGGCAAGAACTGATCCTAAGAACCCCCGAACTCCATGACACATGCACGAAGCATATCACCTAATATCTGAATAGTGCACTCGGATTGTTCGTCTGTCTGAGGGTCGAATGCTGTATTCAACTAAACCCGTGTGCCCAACTTTTGCTGTACGGCCTTCAAAAACTACGATATAAACTGCGTACCCCGGTCAGAGATGATGGATACTAGCATGCCATGAAGTCAAACAATCTTGCAAATATAGACTTGAGCCAACTGCTTTGAAGAGTAAGTAGTCACCACTAGAATGAAATGAGCCGACTTGGTCAACCTATCCACAATCACTCATATTGCATCAAACTTCTTCTAAGTCCATGGGAGCCCAACAAAAAAATCCATGGTAACTTGCTCCCATTTCCACTCGGGAATCTCTAGCCTCTGAAGCAACCCACCTAGCCACTGATGGTCATACTTCATCTACTGATAATTTAGGCACCGAGCTACACACTCCACTATGTCTTTCTTTATCCTCCTTTACCAATAGTGCTTCCTCAAGTCATGATACTTCTTAGCTGCACCTGGATGAATGGAGTTTTGCGAACTGTGGGTCTCTTAAAGAATCAACTCAGACAAGACATCTACATTGGGTACACATAGCCGACTTTGCATCCGTAACACACCGTTATCCCCAATAGAAACCTCCTTGGCATCTCCATGTTGAGTCGTGTCCTTGAGGACAAGCCAATGGGGGTCATCATACTAACTTTGTCTTATACGATCATATAGAGAACACCGATAAACCACACAAGATTCGACTCGACTCGGCTTCGAAACATCCAATATAACAAATGGTTAGTCAAGACTTGAACATCCAATGCTAATGGCCTCTCCGCTGTCAGTAGATATTCTAAACAACCCAAACTCTTCGCCTTTCAACTCAAGGCATCAACCACCATATTATCCTTCCCAGATGATATAGAATGGTGATATCATAGTTCTTAAGAAACTCTAACCACCTCCATTGCCGCAAGTTAAGATCCTTCTGTTTGAATAGATATTGTAGACTTCGGTGGCCGGTATAGACCTCACAAGAGGCACCATACAAATAGTGCTACCAAATCATCAAGGAATGAACAATATCTGCTAACTCAAGGTCGTGGACATGATAATTCTTCTCATGTACCTTCAGCTATCCAGACGCATAGGCAATCACCCTACCGTCTGGCATCAACACCGCGTCGAGGCCAACCCACGAAGCATCACAATACATAGTGTAAAATCCCGAACCCGTAGGCAACACCAACACAAAGGCTATAGTCAAAGTAGTTTTGAGCTTTTGAAAGTTCTCCTCACACTCCTTGGTCCACCTAAATGGAGCGCCCTTCTGGGTTAATCAGGTCATAGGTGTAGCAATATATGAGAAACTGTCATGACCCAAACCGAAGGCCACAACGGTTTCCCGGTGCCTTACTCAACTGAGTACCAACATAACATATCTTTTTTATCATACTGTTATGAGTAAATGAGCCAGAAAACCTGTCATGAGATAACAAGAATAAAACATAAGGGAATACTCAACATATGACGACCTAACATGATATACAAACTTATACATGTGACATACGAGCCGATAAGGCCGATAAGACCATACAAGTATCCATACACCTGACATCTATCTGCAAGCCTCTAAGAGTACATAAAATCATAAAGGTCGGTACAGGGCCCCACCATACCAATCAATACATATTCAAAGCATACTGACCAAATAGAATACTCCGGAGCAAATGGAGTGCACCAACACCTCCGCTGAGCTGATGGCCTACTAGGAGGACTATCAACCTATCAATCAGGACCTGTAGGTATGAAACGATGCGTGGCAAAAGGGACATTAGTACGAATAAAGTACCAAGTATGTAAGGTAGGAAAGCATAAACAAGAATAGTAATGTATAGAGAGATAAAGGAGATATAACCTGTAACATCTAAGTGCCTTTGGGGGCTACTGACATGAAATGCATAATACATATATATATACATAAACTTTTAAAAACATACGCCTCTGTAGGCATCATCATCTTCATATCGTACCCGGCATCAAAGAGGACTCGGTAAAAACATACCTGGCCATCATAAAGCTCGATAGAATCGTATCCAGCCATGTGGAACTCGGTAAACCCAACTGACCAGTGGTTGAACAATAGGTGCCGTACCCGATCGATTATAGCGCGGCTTGGTAGAGTAAAATAGATATTATATATAATGCATGCTGGACTCATGGAATCACGTTCTAAACCTTTCGGAGTGACCTAAGGTCATTTCACCTTCGATTAACATTATGTACATCCATACCATCAATATGAACCTCAGTAGGATTTAATGATCATACATACTTGCTTAGAATAACTTTATAAGGAAAGAACGACATGGGCAACCTTAGATGTTAGGAGTAGATCCGTTATGAAATAACGTATCATTTATGTTCATTTCATTTTAGATCATGCTAAAATAAAGAAGGAAGTGCCTTAACATACCTTTGAAATCTTCTATCAAATCTTCAAGCAAGCTCAATATGATCTTCTTACGTCTACAATGAGTAAACCAACTTCGTCGTCATCATATAAGTGTTGTAACTCTCATATTTGGAAACCAATATTCTACAAGAAAATGTATAGCACCTCCCCTATTTGTAATACATCCCATATGTTACCAAAAGTCACCAAACAACCCAAACAACGACAATATAATTCACAATAAGCTCTCCGATTTGTTCAACAACCATTTTGAGCGGCAAGCTCAATTTACGATTAACAAAATATGGTTTGAGTCCAATTCCTTTTCCATGAATCTTCCGACAACATATATAACATCATACTTATGCTTACCATATCATTTTCAACCCAAAACATCATAGGCATAGTCTTCATATATAGTCCACACACCTAGCACCTTAACCTTTATCGTCAACATCTTATTTTTCATGTTATCTTCTTCAATCCACTGAATTAGCACATAGATAATATTAACAATAGCATCCAAAACATAATAAAACTATTTATAACAATTTCCAGCCACAACAAACCATATATATATAGCCTCAATACAACCCACAAAAAAGATAATGATTCCTTATGCCATGTCAATTACTATCTCGTAAATTTTCACTCAAACAACTCAACCAACACATGATTGACCTTAAGCACAATCAAGAACATAATTTAATTACCTTAGGCAGTAGATACAACTTTAAATACCCAGCTGGTGTAGCTCACAACAACCCTCAATCACACCACAGATCTATAGGAGTTGTATTCTCTTCTTGAATCAACTTTTGTGTCCATGTTGGTGTGTAAACACTTGTATTTTGCCTTGAAACTCTAATATACATGAACGAGGTACTGATTCTTAGCATAATCATAAAGAACAACACCAAATTTGAGGTTACTTACCACTGAAGAACCCTCCAAAACAGCCACAAGATGAAGAACTACGATCTAGCAAGCACCACAAGAGTTCTAGCGTTGGATTCATATTTTTATCTTAGGTTTTCACCCTAGAATCATGGAGGAACCCTTAGAGAGAATTTAGAAGGGTTTAGGAAGTATTGCGGGTGAGAGAAATGAGTTAAAACGACATATAAATGACTTAAATACAAGCTGAAGTTTAAACCGACTTTGTGGGTCCCATGGGAGCTGCTTGCGCAGTTTCACAAAAATGCGAATATCTCTCTAATCTGATGTCTTATCGATGAACAGTTTAATGCGTTAAAAACTAGACTCGTAGATTTCAATTTTATATGTAGATAATCCTTTTATTCCTAGTATATTGGGAGAAACATGTAGCTACATTTGACCTAAATTTCAGCACATTATGAATGCAACTTGTGATGACCTTTGCAAACTTTTGTTCCACAACTCGCTTGACTTAAAAAAATAACAAACGACTATCATATGACTAAAATAATTCATAACTTAACCTCCTTATCATGTTAATCACCCTAGTCTCACCCCAAAAGTATATGTTATAACATTCAAAACTTGTCGACTTTCGACGAAACTTATTTTCTTCAGTTCGTTTATCATCTAAGCTTTCCAACTCTTTTGGTAATTATTATTCATGATCTTAAAGATTTGTATCCTCCAAGATAAAATAATGAAATTATGTTATATACTTTCAAAAATGATCTCGTTTCCGAGCTTACATCAATTGGCTTACGATGTATTCTCAAGTACGAAAACATGGGTTGTAACATCATTCCCCCATTTGGAACATTCGTCCTCGAATGTTGACTGATAAATTTATCAGTCTCATAACTTGTAGCTCTTATTAATACTTTAATATTGTCCTTGACATCTAGGAAATTGTTCTCTATATAAATCCAAAGGCCAAGGTATTCCCCCCTTTAGGTCAAGGTGATCACTAGGGCTCACGTCTCATCGGAGAATATCCGAAGTGATTTGTCCGATCCACCTAGGGATGGTACTATACTTCCATAACTGTATTTCATAGCATCCTAACATGATTCATCTTATAGGGGTATTCCAATCCCGTGCAATTCATAAAATCCCTTTTCTTTAAATTATTCCTCAATCAAAGGCCTAAATGTCATCCTCTTATCTATTACAATTACACACTTATTCTACTACCGGGGCAACATTTCATCTCTTCTAATTACTCCTAGTCTTAGACTCCTTTGTGTTCATTCAGGCTGTACCGAGCTTTTATTACATATGGAAATCATCAGCTCCCTTGTTTTGATGGGTTTAATCCCGAGGACTTACATATTCTCGTCACCTTCTCACTCACCTTTTCATATCCTTACTCCTATCTACCTAAAACCTTGTTGCTCTACGATACTTTACCTTATGACCTACACCTATCTATTTATACTACTCGCAACCTTCCTTTAACTTTCTAGCACCTTAAATTTCCTTTCGTGCCTTCTCAGTTGTCCTTAAATGTAAACAATTACTTTTCCTGGTTGTTCTATCACTTGTTGCATGAATACTTGGCTTGTCTTATTTCCCACGAATACTGTAATTTCCTGTACCTCATATGATCTCAAACATCACCTTTGATGACTTTTTTTTCATTCATTAGCCACGATAGGTGCCACTTTCTTACGGGGTGTATACAATATTGTAGTGAGAATGTTGTTATAAGATCATTTACTCTTTAGCTCACTATGCTTAGGTAGAAACCTTCTTCCTTATTCCTCAGCTAGTCTTTCGTTGTAGTACTTAGAGAGACCTTCTGGCTCTTGTAAAGTTGCGAGCTTGTTATATTGTACACCTGAAGGAAATTTTTGTTATTCTTTCCGCCTATAATAATCCTTAGTTATATAACTTCGTGCCCTTGTGCTCGTAGGGTTACTTCTAAGATCAAATTTTGATTGTCTCCTTAGTGGGACTCTCTCTTATTTTCATAAAACTTAAATGGTACATTTAACTACCTCAACTCCTATCTCATTTTTTTTAGATGATTGCGATCTCGTATTTGCAAGACTGAATTCCCTATGTTGCGGTTCACTACATTTATCTTGCATGATCTATTGAATTTCTGTGACATCCTGTCTAGCCATAACCGGGATCTTCCTAAATCAACTACTAATTACTCGTTGGTCCATTCTCATATATATATTCTGCATAATCTCTCTTGGGATATATCCTTTGTCTTAACTTACCTCTCGCCACTAGCTCCTGATGTATCAAGTGTCCATTCACACTTATTTATCAATAACATCCTGGCCTGAAACTTTTACTGCCTCTCCCCGGTGTCGTGCTTGTATAATGTTTTGGAGTCGCAACATATCTGTAGGAACTGAATAAATGCAACATCATCCCTTTCTCCTTTTTGCCACATTCTTCCTTTACCATTCCATAGTTACCTGAACCGCTTAACTCAGACTTAATACCATATCACACCATATTCCCTCCTTTAGGGGAGTACTAAGATTTAGTACTACGACAATCTATCTATAGATGTTTTACCTCTTTATCTTTAGCATCTTTTCACATCATCAATGAACCTTAATCACCTTATGGTAACCTTCTGTACCAGGGATAACTAAATTTCTTACGCACGAAGGTGACACCTAGTGAAACTAGCACACTTAATCCCTTAAGATTAACTCTGCTCAGCGTGCTTGCTTTAGGTAAGAGACTTCCTAAATGACCTTTAAAGTTTATTCGTATGTTGTCTATTCTATTATTGTTGGAACACGATCTCTGGAATTCTCACGATGTCAACCATTGTCAAATCCTCCGGTCCCTAATTCATGTTCAATTTTATCTTATTTACTAGGCCATACTAATTTCTGTTACTACAGGGGGTCTAACTTAGTCTTATGGTAATTGTGTTGGACTCACCAAATCATTTATCAAAATGAGGATATGACATTTGGCCTATACTCTATTATTGTCTCAAGGCCTGTCACCTATGGTCTTTTCCTTCACTTGACTATAGACTTTATCATCGTGTCATATTTTGATTTACCTTTATCACACATTTATCACATCTTATCATAATACTTTATTTAATCTCTTCTTATTCTCCTGCTAATATTTCTGTTTATCACCTTATTCTGAAAACTTCAACAAAACATTCTTTCGCTTTTAGCTCCCCTTGCTCCATCCACTGGCTCTTCGGGTCGCCTAACATTCTCTCTTTACTAGGGACGAGAGCCATACGGAAAACTCTTCGTGTTTCCAGTCAAAGAGGGGCAGCTGTAAGCACGTGATTTTTGACCCTCCCCGAGAATTTTCACATTTTTAGCATGAATATGTGAAATTGGGTCTAGTATAGCTATTTTAACTATTTTTACTTTATTTCGTTGCAAAAAGAAAATTTCAAAAAATATATATATAAATTTTAGTTTATGTATCTCTCATAAACTTGAAAAATACAAAAATTGTACTTTATTTTGGTACTTTATATAAATTCGAAAATTACAAAAAAAATATAGTTCTATTAATGTTTGCAGTCATTATAATTTTGAAAAATACAAAAAAATATTACTTCATATTTTTGTCTTTATTAAAGAACGAAAATTACAAAAAAAAAAGTTTTATTAATATTCTATAGTCATTTTAACTTTGAAAAATACAAAAAAACATTACTTCATATTTTATCTTAATATTTAAAAAACGAAAATTATAAAAATAGTTTTATTAATATTTTGTAGCTATTTTAAATCTTGAAAAAATATTTAAAAAATATATAGTTTTGTTTGAATACTAGTCTTATTTTTGGTAGTTATTTTGCTTACATGGGACTAGTTAAGCAACGTTTTTCTATTTCTCGGGTCCGGGCAAAAGAATAATATTCGGGTTCAAACTACCCGATTTTAGGCCTAATTTCGGACCTAGCCCATAATAAACCGTGTCCAGGACACATGGGGAACCCCACCACGCGTGGGGGACACAAACCTTGAACCCCACCACGCGTGGGGCTCATTTTTCTGGGCATTGTGTATCAAATACACGGAAAAAGGCCAAAGCATGGGGGGACTTTTGATTTTTGGAAGTTACTGTGCATCTTCTTCTTTCTCTTTGAAAGAAGAAGCAAGAAAAACCCTACTGTGAAAACAAAAAAAACAAATCAGCCATGTTATCGCTGTTCTTTCACTGTCGTCGTGCAGTCCGTTGAGGTCGTCTTTGTTCGTCGAGGTCCGGCGCGTCGAGTTTGTTCGTTGAAGTCGATGTTGAGGTTTGGTCCATGGCTCTATGCGTTTCTGTTTATTCAGGTTAGTAAGCCTCGATGTATTGGATAAAGAAATTTTACGTTCAATATTCGAAGTTGAAATATATCAATTGATATGATAATTTTCTGCTTATGTTTCACCGTATGCATTTTAGTTCATTTTTGTGTGATGTTATTATTGTTTACTTGATGTCATTTGATTTAGTTGTATTAGTAGTCCTAAGACACAGTTTGACGTTGATTCGCTCGTCCCTTCATTGTCTTAGTTTATTTGGACAAAAATTAGTATTAGTACCTGTTGTTACTACGCCTGAAACACTCATTCGCTTAACTTCTTTTATTAAATCTTGACAAGTTATGAGATTGTAGTTGTAAAGAAGCCGTAAGGTTTAGTATTGTTAATGGCGTAAAAATGGCATCCTTTTAAAATATAAAAAATAAATAATAAATAATAAAATAAAAAAAAACGGGACAAGCTTCGCCAGAAATAAAAAAAATTTGTACAGATTGCGGAACCCTCACAAAAATATATGCGTTAAATACTTAGATTCCGGGAGGGGCCATTTAGCAAATTTCACGGCACTACCCAAAATAATAATGCGCTAGTTGCTTTAGGCGCGCCTTTAATAATGTTATCTCCCTAAACTCGGGTGTACATTTATGTGACCCAAATCCAAATCTCAACGAAATCGAAATGTGTCTTTAATCACGGGTACATTGACTATGACGTGGTATGAGATGCATTTCCATGACGTTGCAAATTCCTTTTTTTAATAATGAATGAGACGAGCCTCGCCAAATAAAAATGCAAATTGCGGGGCCCTCAATAATTAGTCATAATAAATACTTAGAATTTGGGATGGACCGTTTAGTGAATCTCACTGTCTTCCCTAAAGATAATAACGCGTTAGCCTCTTTAGACGCGATTTAATTAAATTACTTTCTTAAACTCGGGTGTGCATTTCATGCGACCCAAATCCAAATCTTAAAACATCAAATAAAATATGTTTCAGATTGTGGGTGCATTTCATGTGACACAGTCCAAAGATATGTTTTGAGCGATGTTCACATTCCTAAAAAATAATGATAATAAAGCGGTAAAAGATAAAATTTGCACATGGTTCATAATTGTATTAAAAATCAGATAAATAAGCCGAATATAACAGTTGAGCGACCGTGCTAGAACCACGGAACTCGGGAATGCCTAACACCTTCTCCCGGGTTAACAGAATTCCTTATCCGGATTTCTGGTACGCAGACTGTAAGATAGAGTCATTCTTTTCCTCGATTCGGGATTAAAATTGGTGACTTGGGACACCCTAAATCTCCCAAGTGGCGACTCTGAAATAAATAAACAAATCCCGTTTCGATTGTCCTTTAATTGGAAAAAACTCCCTTGCGCCCCCGCGGGTGCGGAAAAAGGAGGTGTGACAGCTCTGGCGACTCTGCTGGGGATTAAGACCCAGAACCACTGGTTCAGGGTTAGAAATTCGAGCTTAGATAAATTGTTATATTTGGTTTTATCTGATTTTTACATGTTTGAGCCTATTGTGCTAAATGCTGCTTTTACCGCTTTGATATTATTTGAATTGTATATAAACTGTGCCGAAACCCTTTTCTTATTACCTCCGGGGAGAAGCTCGCTGGTCGAGGCTCCCTATTCTGTTAGTGTCAAAACCCGAAATAAGAAAGAGGACGGATAAGTTACGAAGCCGGACGACCTTTTGGTTCCCGGTAAGTTGCCCCCTCCTCGACTCGAGTTGTCCGCTCGGGTACACTGTCTAGAACACCGACCCAGGTTATGAACTTAGAATAACTCAGCTTCATGCCGGATCCCTAGTAGGAACGTTTATTTGCATCATGTGCATTTGGCTTAGGGGACTCAACACAGGGGTTGAGTCCGTCTAGGACAAGCAACCTGAAAATAATAGACCATCGTTGGCATCCTATGTGCTACATGTTGTATTTATTCAAGGGTGAATGGGTCATTTGGCGGACCAATGATATTTGCGAACAAATGACACTCCTTATCATGCTGATCACGTTAAATAAGAAAGTTGCACTATTTTTGATAAGCATGCTATTATGTTAATTAAGCACATGGGGAACATTGTGGAATTCAAGAAACCTTGGTATTCCACATGTCCCCCACGCTTCATTTTTGGGAAAAGCACATGGGGACCATTTGTGGAATCCAGGAAGTCTTGGAATTCCACATGTCCCCCACGCTTCATTTTTGGGAAAAAGCACATGGGGAACATTTGTGGAATCCAAGAAGTCATGGAATTCCCCATGTCCCCCATGCCACATTTTTGAAAATAATAACAAAATAATAATAAATAAAAAAAAGCATTGGAAAATTCAAAAAGATTTTGTATGTTGTCATCATTTTCCACAAATTAGAAAATCGTGAAAAGATGAGAAAATGGCAGTGTAGAGATATAACTACTTATTTTTAGAAGGAAAAAACGAATGTCCGAGTAGTATCGAAACTTTGCCGAAATTTTGAAAATGAAAAAAAATGTCTTATTAGTTTGTTATATTAAAAGCAAAGGAAAAATAGACAAAAATCATCATTATTCTGTCAAAAAATATAGAAAGGAAAATAGTTTGTTTTGCCATGAAAATGAAAATGAAAATGAAAAAAAGTCTGGTTTTTAAAATGTTTTATTTTATTTTATTTGTCTATGAAAATGCCAAAAATAAAATAAAAAGAGTCAGGCGTTGAACGTGATTTTATTATTTGTTCCAAATAAATATGTATATAATCCAAAAAATCAAAAATATTTTGATTCTTCTTTAAAAAATTCAAGCATTTCTTTATTAAAGGAAAAAACACCAAAAAAAAAACATTTTCTTTAGAATAAGAAAAACAAATGAAAAGGAAGGAATGTTTTTAGGTTTTACGTTAGTTAGTTTGTTTGTTATGAATGAAAAATAATAGTTTGTTTGTTTGTTATATATATATATATATAAAAAAAAGAATAGAAAATGGAAAAGGGTCTTCTCAAAAATAGTCTATTTGCCCGAACTACGCGGGTTTGATTCTCACCGGATGTGAGATACGTAGGCAACCCTCATCGGGTCCAACCCCACCTTTTGCTAAAAAGCCAAAAACAAATAATAATAAAAGAATAATATGTCAAATTTTAATTTTGTCATAAAGAAGTCGGGTGACGTTGTTTTATCAAGACATAGCCGAATGTTCCCGAGAGGGACGCCGGAAGGCTAACTTTGCATAAACAGCCACTTTTGGGTCATATTTAAGATTTGGTCCAGTTGACCCACACAGCCTTAAAAATCTTCGTCCCCGAGACGTTGAAAGGCCGTGTTTGCAGTATTGAGTTTTCTAATTTGAAAATCGATAAAAAGAGTCATAAATAAGTCAGGTGATACTGTTTTGTCATAAATAGCCGAATGTTCCCGAAAGGGACGCCGGAAGGCTGACTTTGCATAAACAGCCACCTTTGGGTCATTTTTTAAGATTTGGTCCGATTGACCCACACAGCCTTAAAAATCTTCGTCCCCGAGACGTTGACAGGCCGTGTTTGCAGTATTGGGTTTCCTATTTTCGAAAAACAATAAAAGAGTCATAACTAAGTCAGGAGATGCTGTTTGTCATAAATAGCCGAATGTTCCCGAAAGGGACGCCGGAAGGCTGACTTTGCATAAACAGCCACCTTTTGGGTCATGTCTAGGAGTTTGGTCCAGTTGACCCACACAGCCTTAAAAAGCTTCGTCACCGAGACGCTGAAGGGCCGTGTTTTGCAACACCAGGTTTTATTATAATTTGAAAAGAAAAAATACTGTTTGAATTTTGTCATAATAAGCCGAGCCAGCTTCGGCCGCGTCTTAAACCGTTCTTGCCGAAATAGCCTTAGAGTATCTTTCAGTTGTCGAAAGGTTATTTTCGTAAAAGAACGGACAAGTTTGTAAAGTGTTATAAAATAACCCTCCCCGGCCTCAAAATTCATGTAAATTTGGAAGGGGCCACATTTGCAAAAATAACCATTTGGTTGCATTTGTCGAACAGAGAAAGGGAGCTAGCCTTTTGTTTTTGAGTTGATAAATCTTTAATTAGAATATGTGGTTTGTTTGATTTTTTTCAGTTTATTTTAATATGTAAATTGAAAAAATGATTAGTATTGTTTATCTTTTATTGGTCCGAACTACGCAAGGTCTGATTCATGCGGGGTCATGATACGTAGGCAATCTCCATAAGATTCGACCATCACTAAATAAATAAATAAAAAAATAATAATAACAATAAAAAAAAGAATAAATAAATAAAGGAAAGTGTGGGAAATTTTCAGAGGGGCACAATTGTCTGACTGCTTAGGTGCATTGTATCTCTGATATATGATTGTCTGTCAAACGCCCTAACACTAACGTTAATGGTTTCCCTTTGCTTTGTTCATATATAGAAAAGTGGTTGGTTGTGGTAACTCCTCCCTGCAAAGCAAAAATCAAAGGACAATGGCTCAGAACCGCAGAACCGAGCGGGTCGGTACTGATGACCGACAACAGTTGATCGAACGGAACAGCGGGTTGGTAGAAGAAGTGAGAATGCTAAGACAGCATGTGGCAGACATGTATCAGGCATGGATAACGGGAAAAGCACCACCCCCTCCACCGCCAAGTCTCTTGAGCTCGGTCATTTCCCAAGCACCCAACACCATAATGGAAGATCCCCCATACTCTCCATCCCAACCCACTTATGGCAGCTTTCCCAGCTACCCGAGTAGCTCCATCACTCCTCAATGCTTCTCCGCTCCCCAACACCATTTCTTTCCCCGTGACCTCAAAAGCCATACATCACTTCCCAGGGACCCGACTCCATGAAATGCTTACCCACCCATACAAGCCCATCAAAAGCCACCTGGATCAGGTTTTCGGCCCGGTCAACATGCAAGAATGAAGAGGTTGCTGAAACGAGGAAAGGCTCTCACCCCCATCGGGGTATCTTATGCCAGTCTGTTTGAAAGGCTAAGGCATGCTGGTTCGATTGAGCCACTCCCCGCATGTACTATAAATCCACTTGCAAGGAGCTTTGATCCGGCAGCACGATGCGCCTACCACTCCAATGTCATAGGGCACAACATTGAGAGCTGTCATAGTTGGAGAAGGGAAGTAGAGAAAATGATCCGAGAAGGGCGGGTTGCGATTAATAACAGTGACATGGAGCACTCGAACCTCCTCGAGAATTTGCCGACGGAGGTTGATGAGGTTGAAGCTGGTAATGGTCTCGGCAGTATTGATGCAAAGCTCAGTGGCTAAAATGCCAATTTTGATAAAGTGGGAGGACGTTTTGTTCCTGGATCAGCAAGAGAGAAGCTTGTGGTGGCTCATTTTGTTGTCATTTCTGTTGTTCGGATTATTAGGGTTATGAGTCGGATGTTGTCTTGTCCAGTTTGTTTTTAGGATTTTGTTCTGGATTGTTTTGTTTGTTTTGTTATTTAAACCATTTCACCGGTAGTCTAATACAAAGTCCGGTCTTTTATTATTTCCAGGCATTTTTTTGTTTAGTCCTTTTACCATTTTTTGTTCGATGCCGATTCTAGGGACATGACATGCGCACCCAGTTTGGGCCTAATCTTAAAAGTTAATCATAAAACCCCGAAAAGGTGATCAGACCATTTAAAGGAAATAAGGAAGGTTGAGATTATTCAGAGCTCGAGTCATATGGAACCGGGGCAAGTAAAATATGAAGAAAAACCGTTAAAAGCAAGATTCGCCAAATTGGCATGAGGGGCGTTCATGATAATGAGAGTATCGCCCGATGGTGCTTTAGAAAGGACCAATGAAAAAGAAAATGTTGAATATAATTGTCAAGTCCAGCACCATCAGAAGAGACTACAAATTTAAATTGTGTTGTTTGCACTTGGCATGTTTTGAAGACTGGAATGACGAAGGCATTTTGTTCTGCTACCTAAATACTTTATCCTTCGTTACCCCTTTTGAGCCTTACTTACTTTTCTTTCATACCCCTCGTTCGGAATCAGTAGCAACGACTAGAAGATGGGAACATAAAAAAAAAAAGAATAGCAAAACAACAACAACAAAAAAAAAGCAAGAAGAAAAAAAGGCAAAAGAAAAAAAAGGAAAGATAAGAAATGAGTGAAAAGAAAGTCACAAGGAAAAAACAGGAATTGGGAACTACGTTTGACCTGATTCCTCAAAGAGGATACGTAGGCGCTTCACGGCTCGGTCATAGTTTTGAAAAAATGAAAAAAAAATCAATTAAGATATCCCCAAGCAAGAAACTGGGGCAAAGGTTGCGTTTGTTGTAAATAAATCTAATTCCGAAGGTTGTAACTAATAACCCAAAATTAATGCATTTTTAAGCCTTTTATACCCTTTCTTTCTAGCCTATCCAAAACCCACATTACGGTCCAAAGAAAGACCTTCTGATCAGTCTTCAAAAGATGCCAAGTCAGACAAATGAAGAGTCTTACCGGCGAACATAACACTCTGTTCCACAGTAGAAAGGACTCTAATCCCCAACAGAAAGAGTCATACCGGCAACACTCCAAATCCCCAGCTGGAAAGAGATATAAAACGAGAGAGTCTTATTGGTGAAAACCTTCACAGGCACCATAAGGCGGTGAAAGTTGAGAGAAAACAAAAATGAGAGAGACTTGATAGTGAAAACCCTTCGGGCACTACAAGTCGAATAAGATTGAGAATCAGAGGGGGAATCGCCAATTGAAGATCTTAAAAGATGATTGACGGCAAAGGATAGGCCACATACGCATGTCATGGCCATTAGAGTCGGTATCTGCGTTTGATAGATTTTTATTTATAGTTTCTTTTGTAAAAGAGTCATTCGTTCCTTTGTCTTTTATTTTGTTTCTTTTATCTTTCTCCTTTCATAGAAAAATTCCCCAATAGAGTCTGTCGGGCCAGAACAAGTATGAAATGACTTCAAATATGCCATCAGCTTTTCAAGATGAGATCTGACTAGTACATCCAAATGGTATAGTCAGCAAGGAACAAGCGTGAGGCCAGTGTCAATAAAGATATCCCCAGCAAAGTTGACAAAAAGATTGACAAATGTCAAGAGGGATACCCTTGCCAAAGTCAAAGGTTATAAATCCCAAGGCCAAGGCCCATAAACGAAGCAAGGAGAGCAGTGAGCATATTTGGGAAATTCATGCTAGACTAAAGGGTCGGGGAAATACCAGTTTCCGAGCTATGTCACAAAAGAAGAGGGATATCCCCAGCAGGAAGGGATTATCCCCAGCAAATAATATCATCCCCAACAAGTTGTGGAGCGCAGAGCAAGGAAGGAGAAAGGGAAAGCCCTCCCAGTAGGAGTATCACAACCAACCACCATGTTTTAAACTAACAAATTTTGTTTGATTTGAAACAGGTAAAGGAAATGGCATTGATGCAGAAACGCATGCCACAAGGGATATTATCAAACTGGGGCAGAAAATTTTCCTTCCATTTAGAAAATTTTCTGGAAGTCGGGTACCCCAACTGATAACATTTTACCCCCAACCGGTAAGTAAATAATCCCCACCAAGTTTTCCAGGTAAGACATCCTCAAATAGGATATGTCGGGTTCATCCGCCCTCAAATAGGATATGTCGGGTTCATCCGCCCTCAAATAGGATATGTCGGGTTCATCCGCCCTCAAATAGGATATGTTGGGTTCATCCGCCCTCAAATAGGATATGTCGGGTTCATCCGCCCTCAAATAGGATATGTCGGGTTCATCCGCCCTCAAATAGGATATGTCGGGTTCATCCGCCCTCAAATAGGATATGTCGGGTTCATCCGCCCTCAAATAGGATATGTCGGGTTCATCCGCCCTCAAATAGGATATGTCGGGTTCATCCGCCCTCAAATAGGATATGTCGGGTTCATCCGCCCTCAAATAGGATATGTCGGGTTCATCCGCCCTCAAATAGGATATGTCGGGTTCATCCGCCCTCAAATAGGATCTGTCGGGTTCATCCGCCCTCAAATAGGATATGTCGGGTTCATCCGCCCTCAAATAGGATATGTCGGGTTCATCCGCCCTCAAATAGGATATGTCGGGTTCATCCGCCCTCAAATAGGATATGTCGGGTTCATCCGCCCTCAAATAGGATATGTCGGGTTCATCCGCCCTCAAATAGGATCTGTTGGGTTCATCCGCCCTCAAATAGGATCTGTCGGGTTCATCCGCCCTCAAATAGGATATGTTGGGTTCATCCGCCCTCAAATAGGATCTGTCGGGTTCGTCCGCCCTCAAATAGGATATGTCGGGTTCATCCGCCCTCAAATAGGATATGTTGGGTTCATCCGCCCTCAAATAGGATATGTTGGGTTCATCCGCCCTCAAATAGGATATGTCGGGTTCATCCGCCCTCAAATAGGATATGTTGGGTTCATCCGCCCTCAAATAGGATATGTTGGGTTCAGTCTTTTTACTTTCAAGTGTTGAAATTGGGAGCCCACCCATAATAACAGAGGCATACATTTAGTCTTTTACTTTTAAGTGTTGAAATTGGGAGCCCGCCCATAATAACAGAGGAATACATCCAGTCTTTACTTTTAAGTGTTGAAATTGGGAGCCCGCCCATAATAACAGAGGAATACATTTAGTCTTTTTATTTTAAGTGTTGAAATTGGGAGCCCGCCCATAATAACAGAGGAATACATTCAGTCTTTACTTTTAAGTGTTGAAATTGGGAGCCCGCCCATAATAACAGAGGAATACATTCAGTCTTTTTATTTTAAGTGTTGAAGTTGGGAGCCCGCCCAGATAACAGAGGCATACATTCAGTCTTTACGTTTCAAGTATTGAAGTTGGGAGCCCGCCCAGATAACAGAGGAATACATTCCACGTCTTTACCCATAGGAGATGTATTTCCTCCTAAAGTTTATTTTTACCCATAGGAGACGCACTTCCTAGATCCATTGTACCAATAGGAGACGCATTTCCTAAGAAGTTTCACCAATAGGAGACGCACTTCCTAAGAATAGTTTTACCATAGGAGACGCACTTCCTAAAGTCCAGTTTTACCATAGGAGACGCACTTCCTAAGTTCAGTTTCACCGATAGGAGACACACTTCCTAAGGGGACGCACATCCTAAGCAAGTTTTACCCAGTAGGAGACGCACTTCCTAAGAACAGTTTTTCCCAATAGGAGACGCACTTCCTAAGCAAGTTTCACCAATAGGAGACGCACTTCCTAAGAAAGTTTTACCAGTAGGAGACGCACTTCCTAAGATAAGTTTCACCGATAGGAGACGCACTTCCTAAGTTCAGTTTTACCATAGGAGACGCACTTCCTAAGTTCAGTTTCACCGATAGGAGACGCACTTCCTAAGCAAGTTTTACCCAGTAGGAGACGCACTTCCTAAGAACAGTTTTTCCCAATAGGAGACGCACTTCCTAAGCAAGTTTCACCAATAGGAGACGCACTTCCTAAGCAAGTTTTACCAGTAGGAGACGCACTTCCTAAGATAAGTTTCACCAATAGGAGACGCACTTCCTAAGTTCAGTTTTACCATAGGAGACGCACTTCCTAAGTTAAGTTTCACCGATAGGAGATGCACTTCCTAAGTTCAGTTTTACCATAGGAGACGCACTTCCTAAGTTCAGTTTCACCGATAGGAGACGCACTTCCTAAGGAGACGCACATCCTAAGCAAGTTTTACCCAGTAGGAGACGCACTTCCTAAGAACAGTTTTTCCCAATAGGAGACGCACTTCCTAAGTTCATTGTACCCATAGGAGACGCACTTCCTAAGTTTATTGTACCCACAGGAGACACACTTCCTAAGTTTACTTTTACCCCATAGGAGACGCACTTCCTAAAATATTTTCATTCATAGGAGACGCACTTCCTAGTTCAAAATCATTAAGGTTTCACCCATAGGAGACGCACTTCCTAAGACTATTTTATTTGAGGAGACACACTTCCTAGTCTGGTTCACTCAGGTTATACTTTTGCTTTAGGGGACGCACTCCCGAGTTTGGCTTTTTAGATTATATTTTATTTCAGGAGACGCACTTCCGGAATTGAGATTTCACCCCTAGGAGATGCACTTCCTAGTTTGGTTCATTTTAAGTTCGACCATAGGAGACACAATTCCTAGTCCAGTTTTTGAAGTTTACCCGTAGGAGACGCACTTCCTAATCGAGATTTTATTCATAGGAGACGCACTTCCTAGTTCTAGTCACTGAAGTTTTCACCCTTAGGAGACGCACTTCCTAGTTTAGCTCATTCCGATTCAACCATAGAAGACACACTTTCTAGTTTGAGTCATTGAGGTTTTTATTTTAGCAGACACATTAGCTAGCAAGAGTTTTGGTTTTACTCAGAGGAGATGCACATCCTAGCCTAGTCTTTAGTTTACTCTCATCGTTGCATCAATAGTGTAAATGAGTTACAATTTTGCTAACGACTCACAAATCTTCCCAGTACAAACTGGGTTAGGAAATTTTGTTTGTTTTGTTTGTTTTGAGTTTCAGGGACCCGCCTGTAGAACGGAGGTTGTTGCGTGTCGAAGATAGAAGAAGTCAGGAGTCCGCCTGTAGAACGGAGAAACATTTTTCCAGATCAAGCAGTGACCCACTGGAAAGCAGAAGGTTACAACAAAAATCCCCAGCATTCAACCAAGTTATGAATAGCAGAAGCTCGCCTCAAGAATGCGAGTCAACATCTGAGATGGTCGACAAAGCTGGACCCAACATAAAAGAAAAAAAGAGGAAGAACAAGAAAGGTGAAAAATACGGAAGTGGAGAACAGATGTGATCTGCTCAGGAACTAGCGCCTACAACTAGCAAGTATCAAGGTTCAAATCCAAAGTCTGTATGAAGCACCATTCAAGACTCAAGATCAAGTTTCAGAAGACTTAGAGATAGGAATCCTTGTAACCAGTAGCTGATAGGCTTAGTTAGTCTTTTTCAGTTTTCATTTTGTTGTAGTGACAGGACCGCGGACCGGAACCTCAACGGAACGGCACCTCGATCGGCTCTCCACCTCGGTGCACTCTACCATCTCTCTCTCATTCCCGAACTACACGTGGCCTGATTCCTGTATAACCAAGGATATGTAGGCAGCTCAGATACCAGGGCTCGGTCCCATTCCCTCCCTTTCCTTAGTGTAGTCCGTCCAAGTAATGGTCGGGTCAAAAACACGTCTAGTCGTTCTTTGTCGGAAAACTCTTCGTGTTTCCAGTCAAAGAGGGGCAGCTGTAAGCACGTGATTTTTGACCCTCCCCGAGAATTTTCACATTTTTAGCATGAATATGTGAAATTGGGTCTAGTATAGCTATTTTAACTATTTTTACTTTATTTCGTTGCAAAAAGAAAATTTCAAAAAATATATATATAAATTTTAGTTTATGTATCTCTCATAAACTTGAAAAATACAAAAATTGTACTTTATTTTGGTACTTTATATAAATTCGAAAATTACAAAAAAAATATAGTTCTATTAATGTTTGCAGTCATTATAATTTTGAAAAATACAAAAAAATATTACTTCATATTTTTGTCTTTATTAAAGAACGAAAATTACAAAAAAAAAAGTTTTATTAATATTCTATAGTCATTTTAACTTTGAAAAATACAAAAAAACATTACTTCATATTTTATCTTAATATTTAAAAAACGAAAATTATAAAAATAGTTTTATTAATATTTTGTAGCTATTTTAAATCTTGAAAAAATATTTAAAAAATATATAGTTTTGTTTGAATACTAGTCTTATTTTTGGTAGTTATTTTGCTTACATGGGACTAGTTAAGCAACGTTTTTCTATTTCTCGGGTCCGGGCAAAAGAATAATATTCGGGTTCAAACTACCCGATTTTAGGCCTAATTTCGGACCTAGCCCATAATAAACCGTGTCCAGGACACATGGGGAACCCCACCACGCGTGGGGGACACAAACCTTGAACCCCACCACGCGTGGGGCTCATTTTTCTGGGCATTGTGTATCAAATACACGGAAAAAGGCCAAAGCATGGGGGGACTTTTGATTTTTGGAAGTTACTGTGCATCTTCTTCTTTCTCTTTGAAAGAAGAAGCAAGAAAAACCCTACTGTGAAAACAAAAAAAACAAATCAGCCATGTTATCGCTGTTCTTTCACTGTCGTCGTGCAGTCCGTTGAGGTCGTCTTTGTTCGTCGAGGTCCGGCGCGTCGAGTTTGTTCGTTGAAGTCGATGTTGAGGTTTGGTCCATGGCTCTATGCGTTTCTGTTTATTCAGGTTAGTAAGCCTCGATGTATTGGATAAAGAAATTTTACGTTCAATATTCGAAGTTGAAATATATCAATTGATATGATAATTTTCTGCTTATGTTTCACCGTATGCATTTTAGTTCATTTTTGTGTGATGTTATTATTGTTTACTTGATGTCATTTGATTTAGTTGTATTAGTAGTCCTAAGACACAGTTTGACGTTGATTCGCTCGTCCCTTCATTGCCTTAGTTTATTTGGACAAAAATTAGTATTAGTACCTGTTGTTACTACGCCCGAAACACTCATTCGCTTAACTTCTTTTATTAAATCTTGACAAGTTATGAGATTGTAGTTGTAAAGAAGCCGTAAGGTTTAGTATTGTTAAAGGCGTAAAAATGGCATCCTTTTAAAATATAAAAAATAAAAAATAAATAATAAAATAAAAAAAAAAGGGGACAAGCTTCGCCAGAAATAAAAAAAAATGTACAGATTGCGGAACCCTCACAAAAATATATGCGTTAAATACTTAGATTTCGGGACGGGCCATTTAGCAAATTTCACGGCCCTACCCAAAATAATAATGCGCTAGTTGCTTTAGGCGCGCCTTTAATAATGTTATCTCCCTAAACTCGGGTGTACATTTATGTGACCCAAATCCAAATCTCAACGAAATCGAAATGTGTCTTTAATCACGGGTACATTGACTATGACGTGGTATGAGATGCATTTCCATGACGTTGCAAATTCCTTTTTTTAATAATGAATGAGACGAGCCTCGCCAAATAAAAATGCAAATTGCGGGGCCCTCAATAATTAGTCATAATAAATACTTAGAATTTGGGATGGACCGTTTAGTGAATCTCACTGTCTTCCCTAAAGATAATAACGCGTTAGCCTCTTTAGACGCGATTTAATTAAATTACTTTCTTAAACTCGGGTGTGCATTTCATGCGACCCAAATCCAAATCCTAAAACATCAAATAAAATATGTTTCGGATTGTGGGTGCATTTCATGTGACACAGTCCAAAGATATGTTTTGAGCGATGTTCACATTCCTAAAAAATAATGATAATAAAGCGGTAAAAGATAAAATTTGCACATGGTTCATAATTGTATTAAAAATCAGATAAATAAGCCGAATATAACAGTTGAGCGACCGTGCTAGAACCACGGAACTCGGGAATGCCTAACACCTTCTCCTGGGTTAACAGAATTCCTTATCCGGATTTCTGGTATGCAGACTGTAAGATAGAGTCATTCTTTTCCTCGATTCGGGATTAAAATTGGTGACTTGGGACACCCTAAATCTCCCAAGTGGCGACTCTGAAATAAATAAACAAATCTCATTTCGATTGTCCTTTAATTGGAAAAAACTCCCTTGCGCCCCCGCGGGTGCGGAAAAAGGAGGTGTGACAGTGCCGATCATCTAAATTTTCTGGACATTCTAGTATTTCATATCTAAATGTACTATTCTAGAGTACACCATCGAGTTATCTCACAAAGAGAACTATTACCACATTTGCAATATCCTTCGGAAATGACAACTAATGCTAACAATCCATCTACCATTTTGGGTTACTCTAACTCCAATCGGATCCTGATATCCCATATTTCTCTTAAATAATATTTGTTAGCTCCCATAGGGCATAACTGAGATGGGTGTGGCCAATTGTATAGATCTTTGTTATTCATAATACTTATGTTTCTCTGCTTGAATTGTAAAAAATGATAATCTTCACTAACTAGATACCTCGTACCCTTCTTCACCTTGCTTCTTTTGCTTGTTGAAACTTGCTTATACCTTCTAATTCTGTTATTGCTTTTTACCATGTGGGTGGATAGATATTCATGCTTTAGGGCTCCTTATCAAGAAGCTTACATGTCTTAGTACACACATAATCTATTGAAGACCTTACATTTACTCCTCATAAGCGTGAGGCAAAATCGAGTTCCTCTAACTCAACTCTTCCAAAGCCACATTCAATCTCTTACCAACTGTCTTTGTGGATGTAGGTATCATTGTATTACGACTAAAGTCAAATTTAGGAGTTTGAATTCTTACAACTGAGCTCTACCACACAATCTAGAATAAGAAGAAAGAGTAACAATCCTAAATTCCCTGTAGCCTCCTGCTTATAAATGTAGTGCACAACACACCCATAAACAAGATTCTACAAGACACGGCTTGTAGACTCCCTAGGACATAACTGCTCAGATACTACTTTTGTCACGACCCAAACCGAAGGGCTGCAATGGGAACCCGGTGCCTTACTCAACCAAGTACCAACGTAACTTATCTTTCTTATCATACTATCATGAGTAAATAAGCTAGAAAACTCGTCATGAGATAACAAGAATAAAACATAAGGGAATACTCAACATATGACGACCCAACATGATATACAAACTTATACATGTGACATACGGGCCTATAAGGCCGACATGACCATTTGTAAACTTAAAACATAGGCCGACAAGGCCATACAAGTATCCATACACCTGACATCTGTCTTCAAGCCTCTAAGAGTACATAAAATCTTGAAGGTCGAGACAGGACCCCGCCATACCAATCAATATATATCCAAAACATACTAACCAAATAGGCAACTCCAGAGCAAGTGGAGTGCACCAATACCTCCGCTGAGCTGATGGCCTACTAGGAGGACTGTCAACCTATTAATCGGGACCTGCGGGCATGAAACGCAGTGTCCCTATAACGACCCAAACCGTCATTTCCTGTATTTTCATCCCGTATTCCCCGTTAAATGCTTATTCATGTTTCAATATGTGTACTTGGTGAATTTGAGTCAATTCGGATCGAGTTTGGTATGAAATGGGACAATTAGTCTCTTTAAGGAAGAATTAGTTTGGAAAAGTCAACCGGACGTTGACTTGTGAGTTAGAGGGTTCGGAATTGTGTTCCGATAATTCGGTTAGTTTCGGGGGATGATTTAAGGCCTAGGAGCGCAATCGAAATTAATTTTGGAGGTCCGATGAAGAAATTAGCTCATTTTGGTGAAGTTAGTATTTTGGCGATTTCCGGTTGATAGGTGAAATTTGATCCGACGGTCGGAATGGAATTCAGAGAAAATCTGTAGCTTCGTTATGTCATTTTGGACTTGTGTGCAAAATTTGAAGTCAATCGGACGTGATTTGATAGGTTTCGGCATCGTAAATAGAAGTTGGAAATTCTAAAGTTCATAAAACTTGGATTGGAGGTTGATTCATGATTTTAGCATTGTTTGATGTGATTTGAGGCCTCAAGCAAGTCCGTAATGTATTTTGGGACTGGTTGGTATTATTGGTCGGGGTCCCGGGGGCCTCGGGTGTGTTTCGGATGCCCAACGGGTCATTTTTGGAAGATTTTTGCCGTTTTGAGCATAAATGTAATGATCTAAAGGTTCATTTTTAGTTCTAGAGATCCAAATTTGATTTTGAGACTTTCAGAATTTAAATCATGAATTATAGGACTGATCTGGAAATTTTGGTTTAATTTCATCAAGTCGCGATTGGGTTTTTGACGTGAAATGTGAGTTAATTGTTTAACGAGTGAAATGGGTATTGAACTGGGCAAACGAGCTCCGAATTGAGTTTTGATTGAAGAGTTGTGTTCGTATTATTATTTGTGACTCATAGGAATAAGAATCGTCTAATTCCGAGTTCGTATGATGGAGTTAGATACATTTTAGTGAAAAATGGTTGTGCTGCAAATTTCTTAAAAGTTGCTGTATTTTCTGCAACAGTGAACAGTACCCGCGCGTGAACAGTAACTGCGCGGGTGAACAGTGAACAGTGACCTCATGCGCATGAACAGTGCCCCCGCGTGAACAGTACCGAAAATTTCTGGACAGATTTAATGTCCAGCAGTCCGAGTTTGGTCATTATTTTTTACTTCCAAGCTCGGATTTTGGGCGATTTTTAGCAAGAAATCTTGGGAAATCTTGAGGTAAGTCACTTGTGATTATTTCTACTCCATAATATTGAATCATCGAATAATCCGACTAGATTACATGTTTTTGAGGAGTAAATTGAAGATTTAGGCCTAGGGATTTGAAAATAAGATTTGAAGATTTGAGGGGTCATTTGAACTCCGATTTTGGAAAATTTTATATGTACGAACTCGTGGCGAGACGCGAATCCGGTGATGTGACTTTCGTAATTTTTCAAGAAGTGGGCCCGGGGCTCAGGTTTTGCGAATTTCGTGAATTTCGATATTTTTCGAGTCTTTTCGATTGTGTTATATTCCCTTAGCCTATTGCAATGTATTTGTTGTGGTTTTGAACAGATTCGACGCGCGAAGAGGTAAATTCGAGAGGCAAGGGCATAGCGGAGTAGACATTGGACTGTCTTGAGGTGAGTAATGATTTTAAATGATGCACTGAGGGTTTGAAACCCCGGATTGCACAACATACTGCTATGTTGAGATGAGACACGCGTTGTATGACGAGCGCAGGGTCATTTACTATTGGGGATTGTGACTTGGTCCATTCCAGTTGATATTTTTACCGTGTAATTGATAAAGATTTATTATTTTTCACTATGATTGGGCTTATTGCCATATTTGGGCTTCGTGCCAATTATCTGAAATCTTTTGTGAATTTACATCACTATTTTCCTCACGAATAGAAATATTATTTGAACTCAGCCCAATTGAATTATATTATTTTGTGAACTCAGCTACATTTATACTCAACTCGAGATTTAATAATATTTATAATGCTGTTGAGCTGAGCACTATTGTTTTACTGATGCCCAAGAGGCTTATGATTATTTTCTGGACTGATTAAGGCCGAGGGCCATACGTGAGGATATGTTGAGTGATGTGAGGAGGCTTTCAGGCCTCGAGTGTTATATGAGGAGGCTTTCAGGCCTCGTGTGTGATGTGTGAAGGCTTTCAAGCCTATTGATATTGCGCTTGGGCTGTAGGAGCCCCTCTAGAGTTTGTACACACCCCCAGTGAGCAAAGGGTACCCAGGTGAGTTGGGAGTGGGCCCGAGAGGCCGTTGCTTGTGTGTGGTGAGTTGGGAGTGAGCTCGAGGGGCTGATGTTGTGTGCTGGTGAGTTGGGAGTGAGCCCGAGGGGCTGATACTATACTGAGATTTATATATTGAGCCCGAGGGGCAAGCTTTTGATTTATCCTTATTGTGGAAATTATTTGTCTTTACTATTTTAAAAGAAGAATTATCTGATACTCACTATTTTACTGTATAACTGATTTTACTGCTTGGGATAGCGCTATATTGTGCCATTATGAGATTTCATGTTTTCAGTCGTTATTTATTTTTATTACTCACTGGGTCGGAGTACTCACATTACTCCCTGCACCATGTGTGCAGATTCAGGCAAAGCTGAGTTCGCTCCTGAGCGCTGATTCTTTCCAGACCAGGCGGTGACTTGGAGTAACGAGGTAGCTGTTGACGTTCGCAGCCCCGTTTTTTCCCTTATCTTTGTTATTTATGATAATTCCAGGCTTTGTAAAATATTAGTAAACTCTGTAGTAGCTCATGACTTGTGACACCCCGATTTCTGGCTGAGTTGGGAGGGTTTTCCTCGTTCTATCACGTTTATTTCGCATTTAAGATTATATTGCCCATGATTTAGACTTATTCCTGCTAAGTAATTATAAAGAGATGTACTGTTTTGTTGATTGGCTGGCCTTGTCCTCACGAGAGGCGCCATCACGACCGAGTTGGGATTTTGGGTCGTGACAAGTTGGTATTGGAGCCTAGGTTACATAGGTCTCACGAGTCATGAGCAAGTTTAGTAGAGTCTCGCGGATCGGTACGGAGACGTCTGTATTTATCCTCGAGAGGCTGCAGAACCTTTAGGAAAACTTTACATTCTTGAATTCTTATCGTGCGTTCTTGATTCAGCTTGAAAAGTAACTCTTGAAATTCCTTCCACGCGTTCGCATGCGCGCATGAGCGCTCAGTATCAGATGTGCCTTGAAGGCTTGTGATTCCCTGATTGAGGGCGAGACGTGATCTCTATGAGTTGATGTTGGGCCAGCCTAAAGGACTTGAGGCCGGATCTTTTCCTACGGCTTAAGCACTGAGGTGCTGATTGTGTGAGCAAGTGTTTTGAACTTATATGTCCGGTATTGCCCCTATTAGCGGGAATGACTGCTGGGTACAATGTGATGGGTATGTTAGTACTGCGAGATGTTTCTATATGACTTGGAAGTGTCGAGGAAGATCTGCTAGATGATAGGTGAACTATTAAGTGTATGATTTCCATTGTGATTAGAGGTGTAGCTCCGAGTTATGGGCGTGAAGAATCTTTTCAAGTCTCCTGTTTGGAGTGAAGTAAATTTCATGTTACAGTATGAGTTTAGACCCAGGAAGACTAAGTGATTGTGTAATGTGTATGACGGTGGAAGGTATACAAAAATGTTAATTGGAGGCAAAGTAGGTGGGTTATCTCATGCGGAATAATCTACGTAGGTGTGTTCCTTATAATGTTGAGTAGAGAGTTTATTTTCTACTAACAGGGTGTATGTGTTGAGATTTGAATTTGACTCTAATTGAGAAATTTGAGTTGATTGTCACGATAATGAAGGTGATCTTAGTAATGGAATTGAGGTATTTTACGGTCTGTGTTACCTAAGCTTGTGAAGATTTTTTTTGAACTAGCTGTAGTAATATGGCAATATTTCTGAGTTTGATGACTTGCGTGGCATGACTGATTATGTCTCTAGCAGAGTATTTTCATTCTTGAAAGTCCAGCGTATGGTTGGGAAGGGTTATCTATCATATCTGGCTTTTGTGCGGGATGTTGGAGCTGAGACTCCTAGTATTGATTCTGTCCCAGTTGTGAGGGACTTTCCTGATGTATTTCCTGCAGACCTGTCGGGCATGCCGCCGGACAGGGATATTGATTTTGGCATTGACTTAGTGCCGGGCACTCAGCCCATTTCTATTCTGCCATATCGTATGGCACCAGCAGAGCTGAAAGAATTGAAGGAGCAGCTTTAGGAACTCCTAGATAAGGGGTTCATTCGGCCTAGCGTGTCCCTGTGGGGTGCACCTGTTTTATTTGTGAAGAAGAAAGATGGCACAATGAGAATGTGCATTGATTATAGGCAGTTGAATAAGGTAACAGTGAAGAACAAGTATCCTTTGCCTTGCATTGATGACTTATTTGATCAGCTTCAGGGAGCGAGGGTATTTTCTAAGATTGATCTCCGTTCGGGCTATCACCAGTTGAAAATCAGGGATTCGGATATTCCCAAGACTGCCTTCTGGACTAGATATGGTCACTATGAATTTTTGGTTATGTCTTTCGGGCTGACCAATGCCCCAAAAGCGTTCATGCATTTGATGAACAGTGTATTTCAGCCTTATCTGGATGCATTTGTTATTATATTCATTGATGATATCCCGGTGTACTCGCGTAGCCAGGAGGAGCATGCCCAGCATTTGCGTGTAGTGTTGCAGAGATTGAGAGAGGAGAAGCTTTATGCAAAATTCTCCAAATGTGAATTTTGGCTAAGTTTTGTGGCATTTTGGGCCACATAGTGTCCAGCGAGGGTATACAGGTTGATCCAAGAAAGATAGAAGCAGTGAGTTGGTCTAGACCGTCCTCAGTCACAGAGATTCGGAGTTTTCTTGGGCTAGCACGCTATTATCGCCGATTTTTTCAGGGGTTTTCTTTTATTGCATCGCCTTTGACCAAGTTGACTCAAAAAGGTGCCCCATTTGTATGGTTCGGCGAGTGTGAGGAGAGCTTTCAGAAGCTCAAGGCACTTCTGACCACAGCTCCAGTGTTGGTGTTACCATCAGCTACAGGTTCATACACGGTATATTGTGATGATTCCAGAGTTGGGATTGGTTATGTGCTAATACAGGAGGGTAGAGTTATTGCTTATGCTTCTAGTTAGTTGAAGCCCAATGAGAAGAACTACCCTATTCATGATTTGGAGTTGGCTGCTATAGTTCATGCCTTAAAAATTTGGAGGCACTATTTATATGGCGTATCTTGTGAGGTATTCACTGATCATCGCAGTCTTCAGCATTTATTTAAACAAAAATATCTTAATTTGAGGTAGCGGAGATGGCTTGAGTTACTTAAAGACTATGATATTACCATTCTATATCATCCAGGAAAGGCCAATGTAGTGGCCGATGCGTTGAGCCGAAAGGCAGCCAGTATAGGGAGTTTGGCTTACATCCCAACTGGGGAGAGGCCTCTTGCAGTTGATGTTCAGACCTTGGCCATTCAGTTGGTGCGATTAGATATTTCTGAGCCTAGCCGGGTATTGGCTCCATCTTCCTTATATAATCGCATCAGAGAGCACCAGTATGATGATCCGCATTTGCTTGTCCTTAAGGACAGAGTTCAGCATGATAATGCCAAAGATGTGACTATTGGTGATGATGGCGTATTGAGGATGCAGGGCCGTATTTGTGTGCCCGATGTTGATGGGCTTAGAGATTTGATTCTTGAGGAGGCCCACAGTTTGCGGTATTCCATCCATCCGGGTGCTGCGAAGATGTATTAGGACTTGAGACAGCATTACTGGTGGAGGAGAATGAGGAAAGACATTGTGGGATATGTGGCTCGATGTCTCAACTGTCAACAGGTGAAATATGAGCATCAGAGACCGGGCGGTTTACTTCAGCAGATGATTATTCCTGAGTGGAAATGGGAGAGAGTTACTATGGATTTCGTGAGTGGCCTTCCTCGGACTTTGAAGAATTTTGATTCGATTTGGTTCGTTGTGGATAGGCTGACCAAGTCAGCGCATTTCATTCCGGTGTGTACCACATATTCTGCGGAGTGGTTGGCTAGGATCTTTATTCAGGAGATTGTGCGGTTGCATGGTGTTCCAGTTACTATTATTTTGGATAGAGGTACTCAGTTCACTTCTCAATTTTGGAGGACTTTCCAGCACGAGTTGGTCACTCAGGTGGAGTTGAGTTCAGCATTTCATCCTCAGACGCACAGACAGTCCGAGCGTACTATTCAGATATTGTAGGATATGTTGCGTGCCTGCGTGATTGATTTTGGAGGTTCTTGGGTTGAATTTTTACCACTTGCAGAATTTGCCTACAAAAACAACTATCAGTCTAGTATTCAGATGGCACCGTATGAGGCCTTATATGGGAGGCGGTGTAGAACTCCAGTGGGTTGTTTTGAGCCCGGGCGACGCTAGGTTGTTGGGGACAGAAGAGTTATGCGGACTAGAAGGTCCGAGATGTGTCATTTATGGAGGGCGAGAAGGTTTTGCTGAAGGTTTCGCCGATGAAGGGTGTTATGAGGTTCGTAAAGAAAGGGAAGTTGAGTCCGCGGTTTATTGGACCATTTGAGGTACTTAGGAGAATTGGAGAGGTGGCTTACGAGCTTGCTTTGCCGCCTAGATTGTCGGGTGTTCATCCGGTATTCCATGTGTCCATGCTCCGAAAGTACATTGGGGACCCGTCTTATATTTTAGATTTTAGTACATTATAGTTAGATGAAAATTTGACTTATAATGTGGAGCCAGTGGCTATTTTGAGTCGACAGGTTCAAAAATTGAGATCAAAAGATATAGCATCAGTGAAAGTACAGTGGATAGGTCGGCCTGTGGAGGAGGCTACTTGGGAGACCGAGCAGGAGATGCGGAGCAGGTACCCGGACCTATTTGAAACTCCAGGTATGTTTCTTAACTCGCTCGAGGACGAGCGTTTGTTTTAGTTGGGGAGAATGTAACGACCCGAACCGTCGTTTCCTGTATTTTCGTCCCGTATTCCCCGTTAAATGCTTATTCATATTTCAATATGTGTACTTGGTGAATTTGAGTCAATTCGGACCGAGTTTTGTATGAAATGGGACAATTAGTCTCTTTAAGGAAGAATTAGTTTGGAAAAGTCAACCGGACATTGACTTGTGAGTTAGAGGGCTCGGAATTGAATTCCCATAATTCGGTTAGTTTCGGGGGATGATTTAAGGCCTAGGAGAGCAATCGGAATTAATTTTGGAGGTCCGGTGAAGAAATTAGCTCATTTTGGCGAAGTTAGTATTTTGGCGATTTCCGGTTGATAGGTGAAATTATGATCTGATTTCCGGAATGGAATTCCGAGAATTTCTGTAGCTTCGTTATGTCATTTTGGACTTGTGTGCAAAATTTGAAGTCAATCGGACGTGATTTGATAGGTTTCAGCATCGAAAATAGAAGTTGGAAATTCTAAAGTTCATAAAACTTGGATTGGAGGTTGATTCATGATTTTAGCGTTGTTTGATGTGATTTGAGGCCTCGAGCAAGTCCGTAATGTATTTTGGGACTGGTTTGTATTATTGGTCGGGGTCCCGGGGGCCTCGGGTGTGTTTCGGATGCCCAACGGGTCATTTTTGGAAGATTTTTGCCGTTTTGAGCATAAATGTAATGATCTAAAGGTTCATTTTTAGTTCTAGAGATCCAAATTTGATTTCGAGACTTTCAAAATTTAAATCATGAATTATAGAACTGATCTGAAAATTTTGGTTTAATTTCATCAAGTCGCGATTGGGTTTTTGACGTAAAATGTGAGTTAATTGTTTAACGAGCGAAATGGATATTGAACTGGGCAAACGAGCTCCGAATTGAGTTTCGATTGAAGGGTTGTGTTCGTATTATTATTTTTGACTCTAGGAGCAAGAATCGTCTAATTCTGAGTTCGTATGATGGAGTTAGAGCCATTTTAGTGAAAAATGGATGTGCTGCAAATTTCTTAAAAGCTGTTGTATTTTCTGCAGCAGTGAACAGTACCCGCGCAGGTGAACAGTGAACAGTGACCTCACGCGCATGAACAGTGCCCCCGCGTGAACAGTACCGAAAATTTCTGGACAGATTTAATGTCCAGCAGTCCGAGTTTGGTCATTTTTTTTGACTTCCAAGCTCGGATTTTGGGCGATTTTTAGCAAGAAATCTTGGGAAATCTTGAGGTAAGTCACTTGTGATTATTTCTACTCCATAATATTGAATTATCATCGAATAATCCGACTAGATTACATGTTTTTGAGGAGTAAATTGAAGATTTAGGCCTAGGGATTTGAAAATAAGATTTGAAGATTTGAGGGGTCATTTGAACTCCGATTTTGGTAAATTTTATATGTACGGACTCGTGGCGAGACGAGGAATCCGGTGATATGACTTTCATAATTTTTCGAGAAGTGGGTAAGGGGCTCAGTTTTGCGAATTTCGTGAATTTCGATATTTTTCGAGTCTTTTCGATTGTGTTATATTCCCTTAGCCTATTTTAATATATTCATTGTGGTTTTGACTAGAATCGACGCGCGAAGAGGTAAATTCGAGAGGCAAGGGCATAGCGGAGTAGACATTGGACCGTCTTGAGGTGAGTAATGATTTTAAATGATGTACTGAGGGTTTGAAACCCCGGATTGCACAACATACTGCTATGTTGAGATGAGACACGCGCCGTATGACGAGAGCGGGGTCATTTACTATTGGGGATTGTGACTTGGTCCATCCCAGTTGATATTTTTACCGCGTAATCGATAATGATTTATTGTTTTTCACTATGATTGGGCTTATTGCCATATTTGGGCTTCGTGCCAATTATCTGAAATCTTTTATGAATTTACATCACTATTTTCCTCCCGAATTAAAATATTATTTGAACTCAGTCCAATTGAATTATATTCTTTTGTGAACTCAGCTACATTTATACTCAACTCGAGATTTAATGATATTTATAATGCTGTTGAGTTGAGCACTATTGTTTTACTGATGCCCAAGAGGCTTATGATTATTTTCTGGACTGATTAAGGCCGAGGGCCATACGTGAGGATATGTTGAGTGATGTGAGGAGGCTTTCAGGCCTCGAGTGTTATATGAGGAGGCTTTCAGGCCTCGTGTGTGATGTGTGAAGGCTTTCAAGCCTATTGATATTGCGCTTGGGCTGTAGGAGCCCCTCTAGAGTCTGTATACACCCCCAGTGAGCAAAGGGTACCCAGGTGAGTTGGGAGTGGGCCCGAGAGGCCGTTGCTTGTGTGTGGTGAGTTGGGAGTGAGCTCGAGGGGCTGATGTTGTGTGCTGGTGAGTTGGGAGTGAGCCCGAGGGGCTGATACTATACTGAGATTTACATATTGAGCCCGAGGGGCAAGCTTTTGATTTATCCTTACTGTGGAAATTATTTGTCTTTACTATTTTAAAAGAAGAATTATCTGATACTCACTATTTTACCGTATAACTGATTTTACTGCTTGGGATAGCGCTATATTGTGCCGTTATGAGATTTCATGTTTTCAGTCATTATTTATTTTTATTACTCACTGGGTTGGAGTACTCACATTACTCCTTGCACCATGTGTGCAGATACAGGCAGAGCTGAGTTCGCTCCCGAGCGCTGATTCTTTCCAAACCAGGCGGTGACTAAGATTAATGAGGTAGCTGTTGACGTCCGCAACCCCATTTTTTCCCTTATCTTTGTTATTTATGATAATTCCAGACTTTGTAAAATATTAGTAAACTCTGTAGTAGCTCATGACTTGTGACACCCCGATTTCGGACTAAGTTGGTAGGGTTTTCCTCGTTCTATCACGGTTATTTCGCATTTAAGATTATATTGCCCATGATTTAGACTTATTCTTGCTAAGTAATTATAAAGAGATGTACTGTTTTGTTGATTGGTTGGCCTTGTCCTCACAAGAGGCGCCATCACGACCGGGTTGGGATTTTGGGTCGTGACAGTCCCTAGGCAAAAGGGACTTCAGTACGAATAATGTACCGAATATGTAAGGCAGGAAAGCATAAACAAGAACAGTAATGTAAAGAGAGATAGAGAAGATACAACCTGTAACATCTTAGTGCCTCTGGGGCTACTAACATGAAATGCATAATACATATATATACATAAACTTTTAAAAACATACGTCTCTATGGGCATCATCATTATCATATCATACCCGGCCTCAAAGAGGACTCGGTAAAATATTCCCGACCATCATAATGCTCGGTAGAATCGTACCCGGCCACGTGGAGCTGGATAAACCCAACTAATCAGTGGTTGCACAATAGGTGTCGTACCTGGCTGATTATAGCGCGACTCGGTAGAGTAAAATAGATACTATATATAATGCATGCTGGACTCATGGAATCACGTTTTAATATACATGAAGGAGGTACTAATTCTTAGCTTAATCATAAAGAACAACACGAAATCTGAGGCTACTTTCCTTTGAAGAACCCTCCAAAACAACCACAAGATGAAGAACTACGATCTAGCAAGCACCACGGGATTTCTAACGTTGGATTCATGTTTTTATCTTATTTTTTCACCCTAGAATCATGAAGGAACCCTTGGAGAGCATTTAGGAACTGTTGTGGATGAGAAAAATGAGTTAAAACGACATATAAATGACTTAAATACAAGCTGAAGTTTAAATCGACTTTGTGGGTCCCATGGGAGCTGCTTGTGCAGTCTCGCAAAAACGCGAATATGTCTCTAGTCCGATGTCCTATCGACAAATGATTTAATGCATTAGAAACTAGACTCGTAGATCTTTAATTTATTTGTAGATCATCCCTTGATTACTAGTATATTGGGAGAAAAGTGCAGCTACATTTGACCTAAATTTCAGCAAATTATGAATGCAACTTGTGATGACCTTTGCCAACTTTTGTTCCACAACTCGCTTGACTTAAAAAAATAACACACGACTATCATAAGGCTAAAATAACTCATAACCTACTTATCATGTTAATCACCCTAGTCTCACCCCAAAAGTATATGTTATAACATTCCAAACTTGTCGACTTTCGACAAAACTTATTTTCTTCAGTTCATTTAGCTTCTAAGCTTTCCAACCCTTTTGGTACTTGTTATTCATGATCTTAAAGATTTGTAACCTCCAAGATAAAATGATGAACTTACGTTATGTACTTTCAAAAACGATCTCATTTTCCAACTTACAATAATTGGCTTACGATATATTCTTACGTACAAAAACACAGGATGTAATAGAAACCCTCTACGAATCAATGGTAATACCCTGCCAAACCAAGAAAACTCCGAATCTCAATAGCTGAAGACAGTCTGGTCCAACTCTGCACTACTTCAATGTTCTTCGGATGTACCTTGATCTCCTCGCTCGACACTACATGACCCAAAAACGCCAAAGAATCAAGCCAGAATTCACATTTTTAAAATTTTGCATACAACTTCTTTTCTCTCAAGGTATAGAGCACAATCCTCAGGTTCTGCTCATGATCCTCCCGGCTCTAGTAGTACACCAAGATGTCGTCAATAAACATAATGATGAATGAGTCAAGATAGGGCTGGAACACACTATTCATCAAGTGACATGAATGCTGCTTGGCTAGACCGAATGACATCACAAGGAACTCGTAATGACCATACCGAGTCCTGAACGAAGTCTTTGGAATATCTGGATCCCAAATCTTCAACTGATGATAGACTGACCGCAAATCAATATTTGAGAATACTTTGGCATCCTGTAGCTGATCAACTAGGTCATCAATGTGTGGCAATAGATACTTATTCAACTGTCGATGGTCAATACACATGTGTATAAAACAATCCACCTTCATTACAAACAAGATTGGAGCACCCCAAGGTGACACACTAGGCCAAATGAAGCCTTTATCAAGCAAATCTTACAACTACTCCTTTAACTCCTTCAGCTCCGCTAAGGCCATACGATATGGTGGAATAGAAATGGGCTGAGTACCTGACAATAAATCGATACAAAAATCGACATCCTATCGGGCGACATGCCCAAAAGATCCGCCGGAAATACATCTGGATAGTCTCTCACTACTGGAACTGACTTAAAGGTAGGAGTGTCAACATTGACATCCCTTACAAAGGCTAGATATGCATCACACCACTTCCCAACTATCCGCTGTCCCTTAAGGAAAGAAAACATCCTACTAGGAACATAATCAAATGTACCCCTCCACCCAACCGCGGGAAACCTGCCATAGCCAATGTCACCGTCTTGGTGTGATAATCAAGAATACCATGATAGTACGACAATTAGTCCATGCCTAAGATAACATCAAATCTACCATACTGAGCAACAATAGATCAACTCTGGTCTCAAAACCACCAAGAACAACTAAACACAACTGATACACACGGTCAACAACAATAGAATACCCCATAGGCGTGGACACATGACTGGAGAACTCAAAGAATCACGGGATATACCCAAAAATAGAGCAAAGTAAGATGATAAATAGGAATAGTGGAGCCTGGATCAAATAAGATTGATGCATCTACATGACAAACAGGAACAATACCTACGATAACTGAGTTGGATGAAACTACCTCCGTCCTAGTTAGAATAGCATAACATCTGGCCTAGCCTCCCCCTTTAGAGCAACCCCAACATGCCCGACCTCCACCTCTAGCTAGCTGTGCAGGTGGAGTGGCAACTGGTGCGGTAACCACAACCTGAGAAGCCTGAGGACCCTATGGAATACGTGGATCCAGAATAAGCTGTGGAGGAGCACCCCTACTGAGTCTGGGCAGTTCCTCACCATATGATGAGCGTCAACACACTCAAAACAAGCTCTCGGAGGACATGGCTACTAAAACTAGATTTGTCCTGGTCGGCTGGACTGACCACTGAAAGCACCCCGTGCAGCAGGTGCACTAGATGGTAGCGGTGCATAATGGGCAACCTGAGACCTGGGAGTAGCCAGAATACCACTGGAAGTTGGAAGTGATGAATGAACAGGACGATTCACATGGCTTCCACCATGACGGGCAGCAACTGGGGCACGAGCACCACTATATGTGCAAGAATCTCGAGGCCTCTTGGCCTCCCACTCCTCTCTCTCCCGGCCCCACATACCCTCCTATCTTCGAGCAATATCCACCACCTACTGGTATAGGACATCACTCTCCAAATCTTGAGCCATGCATAATCTAATATCATGGTTGAACCCATCGATAAATAAATGGACTCGCTCTCTGACTGTAGAGACTAAAGATTGTGCATGTATGGACAACTCACTGAAACTGACAGCATACTCCGACACGGTCATCACGAAGGCTCTGGGAACAAACTCTCTCATTAACATCTCTGAGAACTAATCCCATATGAGTGAAGCTGCCTTGGCCAGGCTACCCAACTCGTACACTTGCCAACCACTGATAAGCAACTCCCTTAAGCTAGAACGTAGTGAAAACAACCCTACTCGACTCCACAATACCCATAGTATGGAGGATATAGTGGCACTCCTTAAGAAAACCATGTGCATCCTATGAAGCTAATCCGCTGAAAGTAGGGGGTGGTACTTCTGGTATCTCTTGAGACTGAGCTGCTCCCCCTCAGATGATGCTGCCCTAACTTCGGGCCAAATTGGAACTACCGGCTGCACTGGTGTGATCTCTAGGACCTGGTCAACCTAGACCCACTGCTCTAGGGTACAGGCTGCGAGTGTCTGTGCTCCTCCCCCAGCCTGGGATATTGCCGGTGCAAGTGGAATCAACATTTACTAAGCTAGAGTACCAAACAGGGTCAAGAACTAGGCGAGACTCTCCTGAAGTGTAGGGGTAGAACAGGCATCTCAGGTGTCTGCCCTCCAACTGGAGCTACTGGTGGCTCTTCTCTAGCAGCTTGGGCAGGTGCTCTAGCTGCACCACATGGTCGTCCTCAGCCTCTTCCCCCGGCCCCAACCGCTCATAGCTCTAACAGGGGGCGCGGGTGTCGGATCATCAGATACATCTATACGTGTCCTCACCATCTGTGAGAGGATAGCAAGATAGAGATTTAGAATTTCGTAGTCAAGAAATTCGCACGATAAGGGATCAAAGAGTTGAATATTTTCCTAACAGTTCTATAGCCTTCCAAAGATAAGTACAGATTTCTCTGTAACGATCTGCAAGACTCTATTAAACCTGCTTGTGACTCATAATACCTATGAACCTAACACTTTGAAACCAACTTGTCACGACCCTAATTTTCCTCTATAGGATGTCGCGATGGCACCTAGTCTCTAAGACTAGGTAAGCCTAACATACATGCAGAATATGCAGAAATAACGAATAAGCTCTCAAATCATCAACAACTATTAAACTCTATAACTCAGCATATACAAACTTCCCAAAATCTTGTGATAACAAGTAACAAGCTCAACGAATAATCACTGTCCATCCCTATACAACAATGTTTATAAAAGAAAAGAAAATGAAGTAGACTAGATAGAGGGTGACTCCGAGGCCTGCAGATGTCGGCAGGTATACCTTGAAGTCTCTGAAGCTGAGCTCGTCTCACTAGTGCCTGGATTGGTAGGAGGTACATGGATCTACACAAAAAGATGTAGCATGAGTACACCACAACGGTACCTAGTAAATGCCAAGACTAACCTAGGTAGAGTAGTGACGAGGTTAGGTAAAGGCCCCACTGGAATAAATAAGAAACTAAACGAGTAATTAATAGTGTAATAATAATGACAATGGAAATGAAACAAGTAAGAAATATACCAAGATTGGATACACTAAAATAAGGCAATTAATGCATTATGAAAGAAAACAAGAAATGTTATCCCAAGGAAACAAAGCAACCAAAACACAAGTGAAGTAATAGAAAAATATCAACAAGAGTCACAACCGAGGTACTGCCTCGTAGTCTCAAATCACAAATAATTAATCATCTTTCCTTATATCACCACAGGAGCCTTGCATTTAGTTTTGAAAATCATTTTCCCGAAATAGCTTCTCGCGTTTTAGCCCACCTTATAACACCCCTTGGCTTCAAGTAGTTCCCTTACTAGTAACACGCGTATCAATCCCACCTTATCTCACCGCATATGTTTCAAACCTAAATCCTTATACCACCGCATGCATATCAATATCACAACGTAACAAAAATCGCACGTCAAGTGCCCAATATCACAATTTGCCAAAGAAGTCAACAACAAGGGTGTTTCCACAATAAATAGCTCGTGACTCAACCATAATATGCACAAGAGTCTCACAATAATAACCAGAACTGAATAACTCAACAAGAATAATATTTCACAACTTTACAAATTTGACTCAATGTGAATCATGACCTTTATAACTCAATACCAATTTCAACAACAAGATATTCTAAGAATAACAACTTCAAGTAAAGAACTCAACGGTTAAATAATGAATAAGGAATAGAGGAAACAATACTTCAGCTAAACATGTAAAGACAATTAACTAGTAAGAGATAAGACAAGTAGAGCATGTGAAGATAGACTAATGAGGATGAATATAACGTGTTAAGGTAACTCAATTAAGGCATAAAAGTAATCCATATAGCTAAAACCGGTCAATTTCTATATTTAGCCCGTGTACACACTCGTCACCTTGAGTACACGACTTTCACATATCACAATTAACCAACATTAATCCTAAGGGGTAATTCTCTTACACAAGGTTAGGCATGACACTTACCTCAAAATATGCTAGCTCAATCCACTAGTAAGACTTTTCCTCGATTATCCAACTCCAAACGGCTCGAATCTAACCAAATTAACTCTATTCCATAAATATAAACTATAGGAAACTATTCCAAACAATAAATTTACGATCTTTAAAAAGAAACAAAAAGTCAACTCAAAAGGTAAACCCGGGCCCGCGTCTTGGAACCCGACCAAAATTGCGAAGTTCGAACACCCATTCGATAACGAGTTCAACTACATGAGAATTACTCAAATACAACCACAAATCGCATTTCAAATCCCAAAAATTCAGCCTAAGAATTTTTCACCAAATTTTCAACTCAAATAACTAATTAAATGATGAAAATAACAATGGATTCATGTAATATAGCCAAAATCGAGTTAGAATCACTTACCCAATAATTTCTTTAAAAAATTCTTGAAATATTGCCACAAACCGAGCTCTCTAGGTCCATAAAATAAAAACAAAATAAAACCCACGAAGCCCTATATTTCTGCCCAGTGAAATCGCATCTGCGACGCTACACCTTCGAAAAATCCATTGAAGGTGTGGTTCTAACTTAAGCCATGACTTTCTTCTTCTGTGGAAAAAACATGCTTCTGCGCACGCGCTTTTGCAGATGATGTCCGCTTTTGCGATCCCAGGCCTTCCTGGCCATATCCGCTTACGCGATGCATTCCTCGCATCGGCGAGTCCGCTTCTGCGAATAAACGACTGCACCTATGCTCACAACTGACAAATCCAATTCTCGCTTCTGTGGCGTGATAGTCGCTTCTGCGGTTCCGCACCTGCAGCCCAAATGCGCAGGTGCGATCGCACCAGACACAACAGAGATTCAGCAGTGTATAATGTCCAAAATTATTCCGAATTCAATCCGAATCACACCCATGGACCCCGAAACCCCATTCGAATATACCAATAAGTTCTAAAATACATAAAGGACCTACTCGAGGCAAAAAATCGCATCAAACAACATCAATTCTATAAATCGTAACCCAATTCAAGCCTATTGAAACTATGAACTTCCAAATTCCAAAACTAATGCCGATTCATAACAAAATAAATCTGATTGACTTCAAATTTTGCATACAAGTCATAAATGATATGACGGACCTATTCTATCTTTCGGAATTAGAATTCGACCCTGATATCAATAAAGTCAACTCCTGGTCAAACTTCTCAATCTTCCAAACCTACAACTTTCTACTTTTGCCAATTCAAGCCGAAACGACCTACGGACCTCCAAATCAACATCTGGATACGCTCCTAAGTCCAAAATTATCATACAAAGCTACTGAAATCGTCAAAACTCCATTACGGAGTCGTCTACACAAAAATCAAACTACGAGTCAACTCTTTCAACCTAAACCTCTAACTTAGGGACTATGTGTCCCATTTCACTCCAAAACTCATCCAAAACCAAAACCAAACACCCCCGACAATTCATATAACCATAATACAACATAGAGGAGGTAATAAATAGGGGATCGAGGCCAAAATACTCAAAATGACCCACCAGGTTATTACATTTACTTAATTAATAGATTAGCAATCATTAATTATTAATCCTATAACAAGTTACACTGCATGATTTTTAAACAACCTGAAGATAGGAGTGGGCATAGAATCCAAAATATCGAATTTCAAACCAGATCGAATTAATTCAGTATTTGGTATTGGTTTATTCGTTATTTTGTATAATTCGGTATCAATTTTTCAGTTATTCAGTATTTCGGTACGGTCCTCGGTAAGTATATCGAAATATCGAATTATTTGATAGATGAGTGTACTCAAGCAAAACACTAAGCATGTGATGAATACAATTTTCTATTTTTCTTGACAAAACAAAGACTTGAACCTCTACTCCTCCTCCAATAAATGGAACCTAATCAATGAGCAATATATCCAATTACAAGGAGAAAATCTCAAGCTTTGAGAATTTTCTAACTATTATTCCAAATTCTCATAGATTTTACGTCTCAGGCTTCATATGTTTCATTCCGACAGTTAGGGGAAGTTAAAAGGAGAAAGCAACCTATTTCAAGTATTGCAAAGTGCAAATTGTTCCATAAGGATTATAACAGTGCTTCCTATTTCAAGTGTTGGTGTTGAAAATGTTTTAAGCAAAAAAAATGAAAAGATGAAAAGTGGGATGGTCGGCTATATGTAATGCTTTATACTAATGCAAAAATTATTTCAGTTTAGTTTGGTTGGCTACTAAAACTGTATTGAACCGTACTGAACCAAACAAGAAATATCGAATCGTACCGAACTATTTTTGTACGATATTTGGTACACAGAATATCGAAGTACCGAACCATAGTTCTTAATAACGTACAGAAGTATCGAATGCCCACCCCTACCTGAAGTATAATTATTTTTAAGCTATCAACATGTAAAACTTAAAATCAACCTTAATTGGCAAAAAATTGACTCCTGGTTGCCATAGGGAACCTTGATATATGTTGCTGGTAAAAGGGAGCGTGATGAAAATATCCTATTTTGGGGGCACTATTTAAGCTGTATTCTAAGTTTAATTTTTTCAAATAATTTTATCCACGTTGGACACAACTTCAAACGTATTTTATTGAGGTATCACAATCAGCGTCTAAAGTTACAAATTTTCTCCGAAGTTGAGAAGTCACAATCATATGTTGTTGTTGACAGCCAATTTTGACCCGCTCCCCCTCATTTTTAAAATTAATTTATTAATACTTAATAATTTGCAATGAATGTTTTAAAAATATTTTCAATCAATAATACCTATCTTTAAGAAATTAATGTTATAATTATAATTACAAATATACCATGCTTACTATTTCAAGATTATTAAAATAATTTCTATATACATAGACTTTATAATTAATTTAATGAATTACTCCTTAATTTTTAATTAATTAGATTACTGTGTTAATAATTCGAAATTAGTGTTACAATTTATAAAATAAGGAATTTTATAAATAATAATTACAATAATCAGTAGTATATTTGTGTCACGACCCAATTCCCCGAACTCGGTCGTGATGGCGCCTCTCGTGAAGACAAGGCCAGCCAGATCAAAACAGGCCACCTCTTTTAAACAGTTAAATACTATAAGTAGTTCTAAAACGTGATATAATAACCATAATTTGCGGAATTAACGATAACAACAGTAGAAACCATCCCGACACAGCCCAAACCGGGGTATCACAAGTCATGAGCAACTAATAGTTCCGGATACCAGTCTACTAGATACGAAATCCGTTACAGAAGTTCAAGAACACGAAAATAGTAAGATAAGGGAGGCACGGGGGCTGCAGACGCTAAAAACTACCTCATAGTCTCCGAAAACACTGCCTGGACTAGGAGGATCAGCACTCTGGAGCGGACTAGCAATGCCTGAATCTGCACACACGGTGTAGGGAGTAATGTGAGTACTCCGGATCAGTGAGTTATAATCATAAATAATGGCTGAAAGCAAGAAAACACGTAAAGGCACAAAGCAATTCTATATCAAGCAGTAAAATCACTTAAGGCGGTAAATCCATGAAGAAATCAAATGAAGTTCCTTTAAACCAAGTAAAACAGGTAATTTAGCAGGTGAATAACAAGTAGAAATCCGCCCCTCGGGCACAATAACAATCACTCAGAACAGTATCAGCCCCTTGGGCTCACTCTCAATACAGTATCAGTCCCTCGGGCTCACTCTCAAATCATGATGGGTACCCGCGCTCACTGTGGGGGTGCAGACTCCGGAGGGCCCCCTTATGGCCCAAACGCAATATCAAGCCATCTCGTGGCAATAAAAAGTATCGCAGGCCCTCGGCTACAAATCCCACAATATCTTTCTTCATTCTTCTCCACCAATAGTGCTGCCTCAAATCCTGGTACATCTTCGCGGCACCCAGATGAATAAAATACCGCGAGCTATGGGCCTCCTCCAGAATCAACTCTCTCAGCCCATCCACATTGGGCACACAAATCCGGCCCTGCATCCTCAACACCCCATCATCACCGATGGTCACATCTCAGGCATCATCATGCTGAACTCTGTCTTTAAGGACAAGCAAATGCAGGTCATCACACTAGCTCTTTGATGCGATCAAATAAGGAAGACCAAGAAACCACGCAAGCCAACACCCGACTGGGCTCCGAAATATCCAACCTTACGAACCGATTGGCCAAGGCCTGAACATTAACTGCAAGGGATCACTCCCCAACTAAAATATATGCCAAACTCCCCATACTCGCTGCCTTTCAGTTCGAAGCATCGGCCATCACATTGGCCTTTCTCGGATGGTACAATATAGTGATATCATAATCCTTAAGCAACTCCAACCATCTCCGCTTCCTCAAATTAAGATCCTTTTGTTTGAACAAATGCTGAAGACTGCGATGATCAGTGAACACCTTACAAGATACGCCATACAAGTAATGCCTCCAAATTTTCAATGCATGAACTATGGCAGCCAACTCCAAATCATGAACGGGGTAGTTCTTCTCATGGGGCTTTAACTGACAAGAAGCATAGGCAATAACCCTACCCTCCTGCATCAATACACAACCAATCCCAACTGTTGAAGCATCACAATACACGGTATATGAACCTGAAGCTGATGGCAAGACCAATACTGGAGCTGTAGTCAAAGCTGCCTTGAGCTTCTAAAAGCTCTCCTCACACTCGTCCGACCACATGAATGGAACACCCTTCTAAGTCAATTTGGTCAAGGGCAATGCGATAGATGAGAATCCCTGAACAAACCGGCGATAATAGCCTGCCAACCCAAGAAAGCTATGAATCTCTGTGGCTGAGGACGGTCTAAGCCAACTCTAAACCACCTCAATCTTCTTTGGATCAACCTGAATACCCTCGCTGGACACCACGTGTCCCAAGAAAGCAACTGAACTGAGCCAAAACTCACACTTGGAGAATTTTGCATAAAGCTTTTCTCCCTCAATCTCTGCAATACAACTCGTAAATGCTCCATGTGCTCCTCCTGACTACGCGAGTACACTAGAATATCATCAATGAATACAATAATGAACGAATTCAGATAAGGCCGAAATACACTGTTCATTAAATGCATGAACATTGCTAGGGAATTCGTCAGCCCGAAGGACATGACAAGAAACTCATAATGACCATATCTGGTCCTGAAAGAAATCTTATGAATATCTGAATCCTTGATCTTCAACTGGTGATAGCCCGAACGGAGATTAATCTTGGAGAACACTTTCGCTCCTTGAAGCTGGTCAAATAAATCATCAATGCGAGGCAAGGGATATTTGTTCTTAATTGCTACCTTGTTCAATTGCCTATAATCGATGCACATTCTCATTGTGCCATCCTTCCTCTTCACAAACAAAACCGGCGCACCCCAAGGTGACACACTAGGCCGAATGAACCCCTTATCTAGGAGTTCCTGAAGCTGCTCCTTCAATTCTTTCAACTATGTTGGTGCCATACGATACAGCAAAATAGAAATGGGCTGAGTGCCCAGCACCAGGTCAATACCAAAATCAATATCCCTATCCGGTGACATGCCCAGCAGGTCTGCAAGAAAAACATTGGGAAAATCCCTCACAACTGGGACATAATCAATACTAGGAGTCTCAGCTCCAACATCCCTCACAAACGCTAGATATGAAAGGCAAACTTTCCCAACCAGACGATGGGCCTTCAAGAAAGAGATCACTCTACTAGGAACATAATCAGTCACACCACGCCACTCGATCCACGATACACCCGGCATAGCCAAAGTGATGGTCTTATCATGACAGTCTAGAATAGCACGACACGGAGATAACCAAAATGACATCGAAATCCACCATGCTCAATAGTAATAGATCTACTCGGGTCTCCAGACCCCCAATAGTCACCACACATGACTGATACACACGGTCTACAATAACAGTATCGCCCACCGGGGTAGATACATGAATAGGTAAAGCAAGAAACTCACGGGGCATACCCAAATAACGAGCAAAATATGACGACACATAAAGAAAAGGTGGAACTAGGATCAAATAATACAGAGGCATCTCTGTGGCAGACTGAAACAATACATGTGATAATAGCATCAGAAGCAATAGCATCGCGTTTGCCTGGGAGTGTATAGAAATGAGCCTGGCCACCACCTGATCGACCTCCCCCTCTGGGGCAACCCTTGGCTGCCTGACCTCCACCCCTAGCTAGCTGGGCGGGTGGTGAAGTAACTAGAGCAAAAGTAGAGGGATGACCCCTCTGCTGGGACGAACTAGCAACATGAAGAGGACACTGCCTCCACACATGCCCAAACTCTCCACACTCAAAACAACTCCCAGGTGCTAGAGAAAGGGACTGAAGGGAACCACTCCTACCGGAGTGACCTGACGCACTCGGCATAGAAGAACCCTGAGCTAACAGGGTACGAGATTAATTTTGAGTTGGGAGGGCGCTGAGCGATGGCTGGCCCTGCTGAGTACCGTGATAACCATGACCTGAAGATGCCCCACGATAACCGGGGCAGGCTGACTGAGTAGACCTGAATGAACAGCCTCTGCTGTGCTGAAACTGGGCCCTCGAAGGAGCACCACTATAACTTCCTGATCCTCGAGGCCTTTTGGCCTCCCTCTCCTCTTGATCCTGACGGCGAACCGTCTTAATCTCGCGAGCGATATCAACCACCTCCTCGAACGTAGCACCTAAAACTCTCTCTCTGGTCATAAGAATGCGGCGATAATAGTTAAGGCCATCAACAAATCTCCCGATCCTCTCACGATCTATCAGAACCATTCAAACAACTTGACAAGCCAACTCAAAAAACCTCGACTCATACTGTGACATAGTCATATCCCCCTGCTTCAGCCACTCAAACCTTCTATGCAGCTCCTCTCTACGGGACAGCAGTACATACTTCTCCAAGAAGAGAGTGGAGAACTTCTACCAAGTAAGGGGCGCTGCTCTAACTGGCCTACGCCTCTCATATGCCTCCCACCAAGTGTAGACAGCCCCAGAAAACTAAAAGGTAGTAAATGCCAGACCACTAGACTCAAGAATCCCTGTTGTACGACGCAGGCACTTATCCAAGAAACCTTGGGCATCCTTGCCCTCTGCTCCGCTAAATGTCGGAGGCTGGAGTAAACCAAACCTCTCAAAACGACGCTTCTCATCATCCGGCATAACTGGCACAAACAACTCCTGAGCTGGTTCAACCAGCTAGGCTGGAGGTGCCCCCGGCGTCTGAAGTCCCTGCACTACCTACTCAGGTGTGCAAGTAGCGGGGGTCTGATTGCCTCCCTCGGCCTGTGAAGTAGCTGCTACTGTGGTGGCTGAAACTGCCTGAGCCAAGCCAGTGCAAACTAATAAAATCTGTGCCAAGGCCTCCTAAAGACCCGAAATCACGATGGGCATAGCTGGTGCCTGAACTGGTGCTACTGGAGCATCCATAGCTGGAGTCTAATGCAGAGCTAGGGCAGCTGGTGGATCTACAGGTGCTGCCCTTGCTGCTCTGCCTCTGCCCCGACCACGACCGCGTCCACGTCCTCTGGTGGTCTCAGCTGGTGGCACTAGTGGTCATCCACCTCGTCCGGTAGCTCGTGTCCTCACTATCTGTGAGATAATGGAATAACAGAAGTTTACCACTTGGACCAACAAGTTCGCACGACAAGAATTTTAAGAATATGAAGTTTTTTTTAAAGGTTCTGCAGCCTCTCAAGGATAAATACAGACTTTTCTGTACCGATCCGCGAGACTCTACTAAACCTGCTCATGACTCGTGAGACCTATATAACCTAGGCTCTGATACCAACTTATCACGACCCAATTCCCCGAACCCGGTCGTGATGGCGCTACTCGTGAAGACAAGGCCAGCCAGATCAAAACAGACCACCTCTTTTAAATAGTTAAATACCATAAGTAGTTCTAAAACGTGATATAATAACCATAATTTGCGGAATTAATGATAACAATAGTAGAAACCATCCCGACATAGCCTAAATCAGGGTGTCACAAGTCATGAGCAACTAATAGTTCCGGATACTAGTCTACTAGATACGAAATCCATTACAGAAGTTCAAGAACATGAAAATAGCAAGATAAGGGAGGCATGGGGGCTGCGGACACCAAAAGCTACCTTGTAGTCTCCGAAAACACTGTCTGGACTGGGAGGATTAGCACTCAGAAGCGGACTCTGCGATGCCTGTATCTACACACATGGTGCAGGGAGCAATGTGAGTACTCCGGCTCAGTGAGTAATAATCATAAATAATGGTTGAAAGCAAGAAAACACGTAAAGGCACAAAGCAAATCTATATCAAGCAGTAAAATCACTTAAGGCAGTAAATCCATGAAGAAATCAAATGAAGTTCCTTTAAACCAAGTAAAATAGGTAATTTAGCAAGTGAATAACAAGTAGAAATTCGCCCCTCGGGCGCAGTAACAATCACTCAGAACCGTATCAGCCCCTCGAGCTCACTCTTGGTACAATATCAGCCTCTCAGGCTCACTCTCAGTATAGTATCAGTCCCTCGGGCTCACTCTCAAATCATGATGGGTACCCGCGCTCAATATGGGGATGTAGACTCTGGAGGGGCCCCTTACGGCCCAAGCGCAATATCAAGCCATCTTGTGGCAATAAAAAGTATCTCCGGCCCTCGGTCTCATATCACTCAGCATATCCTCACATATGGCCCTCGGCCTCACTCAGTCCGAAAATCATCACAAGCCCCTCGGGCATTAGTAAAACAGTAGTTCCCAGCCCAAAACATCATTAAGAAATATCATTTAAGTTCAAATACGAATAAAAGTGCTTGAGTTTGTAAAATAGTAAATATCAACAGGACCGAGTTCAAGTAATAAGTCAAACAGTGAGGAATTAATGATAAAAATCACCGGAGGGTTCAAATAGTTGGCACAAAGCCCAAATATGGCAATCAGCCCAAATCATGACGATAACAAATAAGTTTCAGTCAAATACGCAGTATAATCATCAATCGGGATGGACAAAGTCACAATCCCCAGTAGTAAAAGATCCCACGCTCATCACCCAGTGCGTGTCTCACCTCAATATAGCACTACGATATGCAATCCGTGGTTTCAAACCCTCAGGACATCATTTACAACCATTACTCACCTCGAACCTGCTAATTCTCTAGCTCGCGACTCCTTTGCCCCTCGAATTGGCCTCCACGCGCGTCGAATCTATCCAAAATCAGAACAAATATGTCACAATATGCTAAGGGAACAAAGCCCAAGCGAAAACAATCGAATTATCATAAAATTCCAAAAATTGGTCAAACCCGACCCCAGGGCCCACATCTCGAAATTTGACAAAATCCACAAAACTAGAATCCTTATACTCTTACGAGTCTATCCATACAAAAATTATCCAATTCTGATACCATTTGGTCCCTCAAATCATCATTTTACATTTTTGAAAGATTTTACAATTTTCTTCCCAAATTCCATCCCAAATCACGAATTAAATGATGAATTCAATGATAGATTAATGTACTCTAGCCAAATCTGAGTTAGAATCACTTACCCGATGAATTTCTTGAAAAACCTTCGAAAAATTGCCAAAATCCGAGCTCTCTAGGTCAAAATATCAAATAAAACCCAAAACCTCGTATTTATAGAGTACCCCACAGATTTCCACCTCCACGGGCCGCACAAAATCGACCGCGGTATGCACAAAAACGACTGCGGCCGCACAGTCTTTCCTTACCTTTCTGGAAACTAGACACGAAGGGATACAACTTTAGTTTTTGGATCATCTCAAAATTCCTTGTAGATCAAAAGATATGAGCTTCCGAAGTAGGACCAGCGGAATGTTCTTCACCACGGCCGCACGCCATTTTGTGCGGTCCGCACAACACCTATCGCGACCGCACTTCATTTTGTGCGGTTTGCACAGTACATACCGCGGCCGCACTTCTTTTTGTACAGACCGCGCGGGTGAGTTCCGAGGCCTGCAACCCTTCTGGACCTGCTACAGTTGTGATTTTCGGCCTAAAACATCTCGTAACCTACCCGAAACTCCCGGAACTTCAAACCAATTGTACCAACACATCCCATGACATCGTTCAAACTTGTTTAAAACTTCGGAATGCTCACAACAACATCAATCACCAATTTAGCATAGGATTCAAGCCTAAGAACTCCAAGAACTCTTACATTATGCTTTCGATTAAAAAGTCTATCAAATCTCATCCGAATGACCTAAAATTTTGCACACACATCCCAAATGACACAACAAAGCTACTATTACTCTGGGAATTCCATTCTGACCCCTATATCAAAATCTCGCCTATCAACCAGAACCGCCAAAATATCAACTTCTCCAATTTAAGCCTAAATCTTATTTACAACTCCAAAACCCATTCTGATCGCGCTCCTAAGTCACAAATCACCTCCCGAAGCTAACCGAACCATCGAAACTCACTTCCGATCCTTCTAAACACATAAGTCAACATCTAGTTGACTTTTCCAACTTAAGCCTTCTTAAAAGAGACTAAGTGTCTCATTTCTTACCAAATCCTCTCCGAACTTGAACTAATCAACCCGATCACATAAAACATGGATAACGAGGCGTAAAGAAGCTGAAATAGGGGAAAACAGAGCGATAACTCATAAGACGACTGGCCGAGTCGTCACAATTTGATAATTATAATTTTACTACATTTTATTAAAAAAATAATTAAGTTTATTTAATTTAATTTCAAAAGGGGTTAAAAGGCTAAAAGACTATAATTGCAATTCTTAATGAAACATGGGTTGGTTACCAATTAATTCAATTTTGGCCTAAATGACCAAGCCCAATCCAAAATACCCAGTCTAAACAACCCCTTCATTCCCTGTTGGCAATTCGTCTAAGCCTTTGAGAACCAATCAAACTTTGCCACGTCGATGCTCTCAATGCACTCACACAAGAAGCACATATCCATCTAAGCCATTTATCTATTTAATCAACACCCCATATTTTATCTTATTTTTTCTTTAATTTTAACGTTGGCTAGATCCAATCTCTGCTGTTAAACACAAAGATCCGACGACCCTTATATTTCCTCATTAATAACATTTTAACCCCAAAATATTAGGACTGTTGATCTAAATAATCAATGGCCTAGATCCTATTCTCCTATAATAAACCTAGAGACGACCACCCCTATCTCCCAAATCCTAATCATTTCCCCACAAGCCTGGACGCCTCCCTTTCCCCTTTCTCTCCCTTTTCTCTCAACCTCACAGGCTCAAATCAATCAGATACGTTGCACCAATTCATGCAAGGTCATGAATCTATATGGAAATCATCCCTCCTGTCTCCTATGTCCGCGATTCTCGCTGAATCTTTCTTGTTTCGCCGATAAAATTAAAAATCCCCCAATTCGAACCCTAGACCACAGAATGAAACATTAAATCCCTTTATTTCTCTTATGCTCCATCAAATAGGAACATACATGAGGTTTTCTCAGTGTTTCATCATTTTATTCGATGTACAGAGGTCAAACACAGTGACCACTCGATATTAGAGTCTTAGCCAATGGATTTGGCTTATCAACGATCGTTCCTAATCTTCATACACCCAGGTAAACTCTTCATTGATTCTCCCTCTGATCTTTCTGGTTTTACCCGATTATGCTCACATCATCAACTCATCGTCACTTTTTTGTCACAGTTTGAATCTGCTAAAACCCTAAGTTGTTAAACAACACTATAAAAAATAGGGTGTTCAATGCTCTCACCTAACAAATCACCGACAATACCTAACAATCTAAAAGAATTAATTGCAAACACAGTAGTGTGTAGAGTTTTTCGATTGAGGCTAAGTCTTTGCTCGATTTTTGCTTCCTCTCTTTTACTTAGTTCTGAGTTACTGGTTGGAGTCTGAGTCTTAGACTTCTAAGCGGCTAAGCTGAGCTCTTTGATTGGTTTTCCGCCTTAAAGGAGGTCAGTAAAACCTCAACCCTACCCTTCCCTTATTTTATTTGAATTGTTGAGCCTGATTTGTTCTGTTATCTTTACTCAGTAATGATAGTGATAATATGCTATAGTTGACTGTTTTTCGTATGTTTGTCAATGACATATGGTTTATAAATTGGTTTTGGATCATGGGTTCCTAAAATTGTTGGAATAGAACTATGTGTTGATCTTAATAAACATCTGATGATAAATATCTACTAGTTAACTTTGAAAACAACTAAAGAACTTCTTAAATGTTCCTGATATCTAGTTTCAGACCTCCTTGATGTTCTATTAATACTACTATAATTGTTATGCTAATCTGCCTTGAGAGTTATTTACATTTCATAAATGGTTTGCTTAATAACCTAGACTTTAACAAAGTGTGAACTTATTTAGTGGTGGAAACTAGATTGTCATCTTAGTTTATATACACTAGCTCATGAATTTTAAACCGGTTTTATCTCCCCTACATTCCTTTCTGGTTCTGTTGATTCTTAAAAGTTTATTAATCATCTGATTGAACTCATGACTGTTTGAACATATTATGTCAGCATGCCCTAAGCTAGTTGTCTCTTTGTGTCACTTTTACGTATATTTTGAGATTGCTATACACTTAACTTAAGTTATGAGGTGTGGGTAAGATGTATTCATGTTCTGATGTTACATTTGTTGAGCTAAAGTGCAGCAATTAGGTTTCACTATAACTGAAATCCCATACTTAACCTGCTTAACAAACTCCCCAATGTAATGATACCTCTACCCTTTATTTGGAAACACATAGTGAAACTGTTAGCTTGATTCTATAATGATAAAAATTTCATTTTGAAATAGTATAACCCACGCAAAATGTCCCCTATGTGTGTCCTTGTAATCCTACACTCATCTTGTTCTTCAAGTGGGGAGGATGTAACAATCCAATCTGTTGTTTTGAGCATTTGCACTTCTCTCGGTAGTTTGAGGGCATGAATAGCTCTGTATGATGTATTATGACTTGTGTGTATTATCGGTTTTGGTTTCAGGTCATTCGAAATTGATTTGGAAGTATGAATTTCAGGATTCAAGCTTTAAGTTGGAGGAGTTGTCAAGTTTAATTTTTTAGTATTCGACCACGTATTGGAGTTTTGATGGTTCCATTAGGTGTGTATGGTGATTTTGGACTTGGGTGTATGCCCGGATTTGCATTTGGATGTTTCTAGAAGGTTTCTGCGCTAATTGGCAAAAGTTAGAAATTTGATGGTTTGGAAAGTTTATAAGTTTGATCTAGAGTTGAAGTTGATTATATCGAATTCGGATTGTGGTTCCGAGAATTGGAATAGCTTCTTTATATCATTTGGGATTTGTGTGAAAAATTTGAGTTCATTCGGAGTTGATTTGATATATTTCGGTGCGATTTTAGGAAGTTGAAGATTCAAAGATCGTTAAGTTCGATTTGAGGTGTGATTCATCGTTTCGATGTTGTTATGTGTGATTTGAGGCATCGAGTAAGTTCATATTGTGTTTTAGGACTTGTTGGTATGTTTGAACAAGTTTGGGCATTTCGACATTTTGATGATGTTCTGGAGCAAGTGAAGTGCGGAGGGCAGATTTTGGAGTGCTTAGGCAAAGCCTCATGTGCGGCCGAAAATTCCCAGAGTGCAGGGGAAGAGAAAAATGTGCGGAGCGCAGAAGGGGGAAATATGTAGGTTGATAGTCTAATTTCGAAAGCTTATATCTTTTAATGTATATAGAATTTGGAGATGATCCAAACACGAAAGTTGTATCCCTTTGAGTCTAGTTTCCAAAAAGGTAAACCAATTATCATTTGGATATATTTAGAGAAAGTTATGGCCAATTTACTAAATCCTAGTAGTTCATTCACTACTAAAGTGCAACCATACAATTTGGATCACGGTTGCGGAACTTGGAATTTGCGGAACACAAAAAAACATATGCGGTGAGCACTTTGGGAGATCAAGTGTGGTACTATATAAATGTTGTTTTCATCCCATTTTTCATTGGTGGACCTAGAGATCTCGGTTTGTGGCGATGTTTCGTGAGTTATTCAAGGAATTGATTAGGGTAAGTTATTCTTACTAGGATTTTGTTAAATTACATTAATATATCCATGATTTTATCATTTAATTTGTGATTTGGGTTGAAAATTTGGGAAAAATTGAGAAAACTTCTAAGTCCGAATATTGGGGATTTGAGCGAGATTTCAGTATCAGATTTGAGTAATTTTGGTATGGTTGGACTCATGTGTTTGGATTTTGTAACTTTAACGGATTCCGAAACATGGGCCCGGGGGTTGTCTTTTTTACTTTTGATTAAGAACTTAGCATTTTCATATGGAATTGATTCTTGTAGCTTGAGTTCATCGTATCGAATTGGTTGTGGCTAGATTTGAGGCATTCAGACGCTGTTTCGCGAGGCAAGGGCTTGTTGGAGTAGAATTTGGCACGGTTTGAGGTAAGTAACATTTCTAAACTTGGTGCTAAGGGTATGAAACCCCGAATTATGTGTTATGTGATTGATGTTGAGGTGTTGCGCATGCTAGGTGATGGGCGTGTGGGGTTGCACTATGTGAATTATGATTTAGTCGATTCCATGGAACTGTGTAGCTATCTTATCTGAACTTTTTTTATTGTACTCTATGTGTTAAAGCACTTGAGTTGTAATTTATGCTAGACATCATGTTTAGGCTATATGCTGGTACTATTGGAACCCACAGTGGTTGTTCTTTGCTGTTGAGTTATTTGCTTAATTGCAATTATGTGCTCAGTCACATTCATCATTACATATCATATCTTAGTCTCTGTTATCGTATATTGTTACATCTCGTATCATTGATTAGGGCTGCTTAGCATGAGTATTGTGAGCTTGAGATACCAGAGAGATTGATGACTCAGTGAGGCCATTGGCCTATTGTGAATGATATTTATGGGAACGGGCTGCACGTCACAACAAGCTTTATTGATTAATGCCTGGATATGGCTTATTATAGACCTTGGGCTGGATCGGCCCCTCTGGATTCTGCACATCCACAATGGGCACAATTGCTATGGATTTTTTGGGTTGGATCTGCCCTGGATTCATTTGCATTGGACTGGATCTACCCTGGATTTACTTATGCTTGGGCTGGATCTGCCCTTTACAATACAGAGTAACCGAGTGCGTTGAGTATTGAGCATGGTGAGTGTGAGTACCTCAGTTCATCACTGAGATGCATTGCATTTGTCATGCATACTTGAAAAATGGGCATAGAGATGCATTTCCCATGCTACCCGATTTTGGTGACATTCATGATTTCACCTGCATATTGACATGGCATAGAGATGTACTTTCCTCATGCTATCTGAAAATGAAACATCTTATTTATTGTTGAATGGATTTTTGGGAAAGATCACAGTTTTCAAACCTACTCATATGTTCTTGGTGATTTTGGTGAAAGATTTGGTATTTACTATTATACTTGAAAAACATGCCCATTTTCCGTAACTGTGAACGAGTTTAGCATATTATTTCTGAGTTATTTCTTGTACCATTTTTATTATGTTGTTATGAACTATTGTTGGTTATTGGACTTGGACTCTGACCCTTGTCCCAGCTCGTCACTACTTTCAACCTAAGGTTAGGTTTATTACTTATTGAGTATATATGGTCAGTTGTACTCTTATTACACTTCTGCACCTTGCGTGCAGATGTTGGACGTTGATATTGCTACGTATGGTGGGAGTTGGATCTGAAGATACCTGTGTTCCAGTTATGGATACCACTTGTCCTTGGTAGCATTAGATTCGAATTTTATTCATTTACATTTCAAACAGATGTTCAGTCTTGTAAAAATCTAAATCTCAAAAGCTCCTAATTTTTCCTACCAATCCTTGGAAAATTCTTGTATAAAAGCAGTTGTATTATCATTTCTTCTCTTAATCAATCTCATTAAATTGGATAGTTGTTAATTAGATTACCTAGAGGGTTGGGTTAGGTGACATCACGACTAGTTGGATTTTGGGTTATGACAAGTTGTATCAGAGCCCTAGGATCATAGGTTCTACAAATTATGAGCAAGTGTCAAGTAGAGTCTTGCGGATCGGTATGATGACGTCCATACCTATCTTCCAGAGGCTACATGGCATTTAGGATACACTTCCCATCTTTCTTTCCTTATCGTGCGACATTGATTCAGCTTGAAGCATAAGTCTTTCAATTCCCTCCACACATTTGTATGCACATATGAGTGCTCGGTATCAGCTGTGCATTGATGGCAATGGATGATGTGTGAGATGTGATTTCTATGTGTCGATGATGGGAAATCTAGAGGACCTGAGGCCGAGTTCGGGCTGTAGCATGAGTATGGGGATTTCAATTGTGTGAGATGTGCAACTTATAAGTTTGGTAGTGTTCCTATTAGTGGAATTTATGGCTCGATGAGTGGTTGGATGGCTATATGATGAGTAAGATGTGGTTGCAGGATGTGTTCAGATGGTTTGAGTGTGACAATAAGGGTTTGCTTGAGATGTAAAAAGGACTATTGGGTGCTTGAATTCTATTTTGATGTGATGTATAGTCTCGAGTTATGAGTGTATTGAAGGATATTTTCATATTCTTAATTGTGGGACGAATTAGATTCTCATGGCTTCTTGATGAGTATGGACTCAGGAAGATTAGGTGATTTCGTAGTACTTGTGGCTGTGAACCGGTATAGAGGGATAATAGTTGAGGCTAAGTAGGTGGGTTCTGACCTGCGGGGTAATTTATGGATATGTGATCCTTATGATGTTGTGTGGAGGCTTTCTTTTCTATCAATAGTTATTGGTGTTGCAATTTGAGTTTGGATCGGTTGTAATAGTTGACCTGGCCGTCACACAAAAAAATGCGAGCTTAGTAGATGATTTGAGGTGTTATATGAATTGTGTTACATGAGCTTATGAAGGATTGAGTTAAATCTCATGGCAATAATAGAGTATGGGCATTGTGAGTTATTGAGTGTTTTGATCTATGGCTTTGAGTCAAGTGGGAGAGTCGGTTATCGACGATTGGATTGCATAGTTATGTGTTGTACTGGTTTCAGTTTGAGGCATACTTTTGAATCAGTTATAGCTTGCAGAGGTTGAGATCAAGGATAATTCGAGTAAGGGAATTTATGGATATGAGGTATATTACATTTATGGGTATATGGAAATCATGAAATGATTTGAGTTTGTTATTCGTGATAGATGTAGTGCGCATGGAGTAGGGGTTCACTCAGTTGTTTAGAGGTATAGGTTACTTTTTTAGGTGTTGTCGTGCTAATGTGGCACAAGTCGTTCGGCCCGTTTGGACGGTGCAATTGAGATTTAAGTAAATGGAATGACTCTCAAAAAGGTATTAATGGATTCAAGATTTATATGTAGCAATTGAGAATTTTTGGATTTGTATATGTGTTATGCCCCGAACCTGGGCCTGGACGTAACACGACACTCGGTGCCTAACTACATGTGACCGAGCGAACCAACTGGCTGGCTGAATCAACATGTAATATCATAACATACTAAATACGGAATATAAACTAACACATGTTGATATACTAAATGTCTGAATGATAAAAATCAAAGTGCGGAAATACTAATTCAATTCTGAAACATATTTGTTGCCAAAATAGCTTAATATGAAAAGCCTGTGGCTCTGTCTAGCTGTTACTCTAGTTTATGAAGCCTCTATTAAAGTACTGAAAATATTGTCTATATGTAAATACTGAAAGACTGTAAGGTAATGGTAATGCCCCGAAAGAACTGGGGATCACCCAATAGCTGGTACGAGAATCCTAGCGCTCTAAATCGTCAACCTGTAAATCATTACCGGCATCGTGAGATGCAGGCCCCGGGCAAAAAGGACGTCAGTACATTTGAATTGCACTGGTATGTAAAGCAACTAAAAGAAGGAATTATAAATGCTAAACTGAAACTAAGATGATAACTGAGATTTGATAATTGATAACTGAAATGACAACTATTGAAATTGAAACTGAAATGATAACTGATAACTAATAACTGAAATGATAACTGATAACTGAACTGATAACTGGCAACTGAAATGATAACTGATAATTGAACTGAACAAAGGAAGTAAGTATATGAATACTCCCTCTTCTGAATGATGAACAACCTGTTTATCTGAATAAGCTATGGCCTCAGGCCCAATATATATGTGTACAAACTACGACCTCAGGCCTAAGTATACATATACAATAGAAATCTTGCAAAACCCTCCTTTGAGTTCTTGAAGAAATCCCTTGAAGATCTAAGTATTTTATGTGTAGATTTCATCAATACTAGTGTATAAATGATGGAATTCATACCAAGATAATGGGGATTGCTTACCTTGAATATGGGAGGGATTTTAGGTCTTGAGAATGTGGAGGAAAACCCTAAAATTCGTCCAAATGAAGTGGGAAAAATAACCCCCGAAGGTTTTATATCAAAATAAGGTCGGGTTGAAAAATAAAAAGAAGATTTGCACAGCCGCAGTGCATGGGGCGCTGCGTGGTAATGAAATATGTGTCTAGGAACATAATTTTGAGGTGCTCTAATAATCTACACAGCCACGCCGCATGGGGCGGCATGGTAGTGTCTGCAAGCTTTTGGTAATTTGGTCATAACTTCTTGTAGGAGTGTCCAAATGGCGAACGGTCTGAAGATTCAGAAACTATACGCATTTGGAATTTTAGTCTATCATGTAATTTTCCAACTTGGCTTAGACTTAGGTCTTTCTTTGGACCCCAAATCACTTATGATATGCCTCGTACACTTATTATCATAACCAATTGATAACCATCACATTAATACTCATTTAATGCATCTACAACTGATTCAAATTTACGGGGTGTTACATTATCTCCCCCTTGGGATCATTCGTCCTCGAATGATTGTTCTGGCTATATCTTCGGCTAACTTTGGAACTTAAATGGATCTGGTGGGAACATGAACTTTCATTAACATTTGCATACTAAACTGAATGAATACACGATTACTGAACTGATGAGATACTGAATTGAATAGGTACTAGACTGAATGGATACTAAACTGACTAAACACTAAAAGACATGGAGATTGTAATATAAGGTCTGAAGGAGAAGGTTATATACCTTCGACATTTCTCCAAAATACCTACCAGCTAACCGAGCATAACACTAGCTCCATAGGGCATAATAATACGCATAACATGATACATATACATGAACACTTGTCTGTTATGGATACGTGAATTCTGAACTAACGTGGATATATGAATACTGACTGGCACGAATAATTGAGTGCTGAACTGATGTGAATATCTAATCACTGAACTTATATCAATATTTGAGTATTAAGTTGGCATGAATATCTGAGTACTGGACTGACATGAGTATCTGAGTACTGAACTGACTTGAATGTTCTAATCATGAGATCTGAATATTGGAAACACAAATGTCGTGACATGAGATTTGAATACTGGAAACTTGAATGTTATAACATGACACATGAAATACTGGTGTACAACCGCTAATTATGGTGGAAATTCTAACTCATAAGCTACTTACCCGATCCTTCATAGGATCCTATATGGACTGATGTATCTGGGATTGAGCTTTCCTTTCTTTCCAAATCTTATGACACCTTTCATAAGTGAAACTTTCAGAAACACCCAATCATCAACTTGAAACTCTAGGTCTCTAAGTTGCATGTTCGAATAGGACTTTTGGCAGCTCTGAGCTGTCTACAAATGCTATTGAAACAAGTTGACTTCTCCATAGACTGATTGACCAAATCTGGTCCCGGCAACTCCGGTTCGCCAACTTCGAACCAACTAATTGGCAATCTACACCTTCGCCCATAAAAATCATGCTTTCAAAATGAGCGAGATAATCCTATTATAAGGTCCATATTTACCATCTCCACTAAAGGATGTGTGTGTTCTGAGATAAACACTTGGTTTTCTGTTGCTTGACTTTCACTTGCTGACAATTCAGACAATTCGCCACAAAGTCTACAACCTTCTTTTTCATGTCGTTCCACCAATAAGTCTCCTTGAGATTATGATACATGTTTGGGGAACCTGGGTGGATAGAATACCTGGAATTATGGGCTTCTAACATCTTCCTCCCTCTCTAAGTCCATCTATGGTTGGAACACACAATCTATCCTAGTACGTCAAAGTACCATCACCTCCCCTTGTTAAAAAGCCATCGTGTTATGCATGTGAATCCCCTCTTTCAGCTACAACAAGTAGGGATAATCAAACCGTTCCTCCTTCACTTCGGATACTAAAGAGGAACAGGTCCTGTTCTAGACAACAACTCTACTATCTTTGGTGTCCGAAAGTTGAACTCTTACCTTGGCTAAGCAGTGATATTCTTTCAACATAGTTCTCATGTCTACCTTATTCATGAGCTATAATTCCCACACTTGATTATCTTCTTAAGCACTTCCTAAAAATACTTATGATATTATTGTGAACTAGTCTTTGACAAGTACTCTAAATTTTAGAATCCCGTGCAATGGCACTACCCTCGTAACACATAAATGGGCATGATTTTATAGCTTTTCTATGATCACTTTATCATCAATAGCTAAGCTCGGTGATCAGTCTACTCACTTTATGTTTCTTACATATGCTAGACATATTCCTTATGGTAATTATACAATTTTCCCTCATTACCGAACTGATTTCCTTTTCATATCTGTGCTAACTATTTGGGTTTCAAATCTCTAACTAGACTTACTGAAATTTTTTGCTTCACCCCTTAGACCAAAGATCTTATACTTGCAGATCCTTCTCTTTTTGTTGGATCCCAATAACTTTCCTTATTTTCTGCAATTCTTTGCACTCTATGTCAATGACGACTCATCTTCCAACTTACTTCTGAGCTAGGAAAAACTAAATTACTCACATAAAGGAAAACTAATGTATTCACAACTATCATACACAATCTTAATAATTGAACTCTGCTCACACTGTCAGTCTTGAAGAAATCACATTTCGATAAGTCCTAAAGGCTATTCTTCTATAGCTTGCTCTCTCACTGCTAGCTGATTATTTTCCCCATTGTCACTGAACTTCGGGTTTAACTTAAACTCTTTGGGTTCTAACATATGTTCGGTATTTCAAACTATCATCCACTCACTAGAGTTAACCTGGCTAAGTGAATCAAATCTTACCTCTACTAGCTCTGTTGAAATTGCTAATTCACTGTATTTACTCGAAACTTATTTACTATTCTTTTACTAACCACCTGCTAGCATCATGTTTTCTTGCTCTGCTTTGAATAACTAAAGTGAAACATAAGGTTATTTCTAACTTCCCTCATCATCTGACCATATCCTTTTGCCATACTCTATCATTCTTTTTGAACTATGCACATGGATCACACTTAGGGAAATTCCAACTGTCTTAAACAAAATTGGATTACCTAACATAAAACATCCTATACACTTCAAAATCTCTACGGACTATAAACCCCCAGCATAAACACATAGTCACATCATGTGAAGGGGAACTGTCATATCTTTTACCTCACAATAATAGCCACTTCGTATATAAATTCACTAACATGGTACTTTCTAGTTCTGATTTGAATAAATCTTAACAACTTAAAATCATTCCCTGAAATTCAATATCGGTTGCCGTTGATTCTCATTTCATACATCATGTCTTCTTAGTCATATGCATGAGTCGTATGAAAAATACATCTCTGGTAATATCAAACATTCCTGACTGTTAGGAATTTTTCCCTTATTCTCCTTTTTTTTAAAACTATAATGATCAATTCTAGGCCATTTGTGGTCAAATTCTTAACCTGCTACACTGTGGGGTCTGACATACGGATACACTGCCATACACATCTGATAAATCACTTTATGTACCATCCTGTGAGTCTTGGGTCTTAATCCCTAAAACATGCGAAGATTTCGCTATAATCACTATTACTTACATTTTCTTTGAGCATCCATATGCATCACTGTATACTTTCAAGTCAGCAGACGTTAGATACACTGAAAATTGGAGATCTGGTAACTGAATAACCATAAACCTGCTAACTGAAGGATTGTATAACTGGTCACTGAGTTAAACTGATAACCATAAAACATAATGACTGTTTTTGTACTTTCTGATAAGGTTATACTCTAATATGTACTACTATTCATTGCATCCCACTTTCAATAGGCAACATGTACTTATAGTAATACCACAATAGGCAAATCATCCTTTCTAGAACCTTAGACTTTTCTTGCATGTCACTTGGGCATTCGATACGTATGGAATTTGATAGTAAGAGAAGATTACCTATTTCTCTAAGTTTCATGGCACTATCTAGAGTAGAAAGAAGTAAGACAATCCTGAATGTCTTGGCAGTTAACCATTTATATGAGTGGCCTACACACACATATAAAGGAAACTCCACTGGACAAGGCTTCATAGACTCCCTAGGGCTCTTGAACCTAGGGCTCTGATACCAAGCTTTTTCATGCCCCAAACCTAGTCCTGGACGTAACACGGCACTCGGTGCCTGACTACATATGACCGAGCGAACCAACTGGCTGGCTGAATCAACATGTGATATCATAACATACTAAATGTGAAAGATAAAATAACACATGCTGATATAATAAATGTCTGAATGATAAAAATCAAAGTGCGGAAATACTAATACAATTCTGAAACATATTTGTTGCCAAAATAGCTTAATATGAAAAGCCTGTGACTCTGTCTAGCTGTTACTCTAGTCTATGAAGCCTCTATTGAAGTACTAAATATACTGTCTATCTGTAAATTCTGAAAGACTCTAAGGTAAAGGTAATTTCCCGAAAGAACTGGGGATCACCCAGTAGCTGGTACAAGAATCCTAGCACTCTGAATCATCAACCTGTAAATCATTACATGCATCATGAGATGCATGCCCCGACAAAAGGGACGTCAATACATTTGAATTACACTGGTATGTAAAGCAATTGAAAGAAAGAATTATAAATGCTAAAAATGAAACTAAGCTGATAAACTGAGATTTGATAATTGATAACTGAAATGATAACTATTGAAACTGAAACTGAAATAAAAACTGATAACTGGCAACTGAAATGATAACTGATAATTGAACTGAACAAAGGAAGTAAGGATATGAATACTCCCTCTTCTGAATGATGAACAACCTGTTTATCTAAATAAGCTACGACCTTGGGCCCAATATATATGTGCACAAGCTACGGCCTCAGGCCCAAGTATACGTATACATAACTACGACCTCAGGCCCAAAATGTTTAAAGCATAAACTATGGCCTCAGGACCAAGTATGAATAAAGCATATAAACTACGGCCTCAGGCCCAAATACAAGTGTTCAACATTCAGGAACTGAGAATCATACTGAAATACATGATGCTGAAATACTTACCATACTGAGTTACATGATACTTGAATGCTGAATAGAGCTAGACTGAGATATGTATTCATGAACTGATTAACTAAAACTTCAACTGTTTATGACATGCTGAGTAATCTAGACTGAGGCTCATGGGCATCAAACCCAAGTCTATATTGATTATGCACTGATTTCACAACGTTTAGAATGAAAGTCATGAATGAGTTATAAGCTAGAGAATAGAAGTTTTACAACTATTTAGGGAACTAGGGTATAATCACTTTCTGAGGAAACTAGTAATAGTCACAATGAATGTGACATAGGGAGAATCATAGACATTCCCAAACGTAAAGAGTTAGCCTCACATACCTCAATTTCAGCCATTAGTGATACTACAATGATCCACAGTACTAAGAACCTTCAATCTACAATAGCAACATCTAATGAAACACAATATTAGTAACAAATTCCATAACATAAGTCATTTAGGCATATTATCAAACACCTTGTAGGCATAAATATCTACATCTCATCACCATATAATTAGTTCATCTAACTACCACCATTAATCAACAATTTATCCCACCATTATGATTAACCAATTTATAACTTCCAAAATCACATATATGACCATCCATCCACACCCAACCAATAAAGTTCCATTAAATAAACATCTTTCAATCTCTATAATAGTTGTGTAATTAAATTGGAAACTTATAGTTTCCAATCACCATACCAAAAGTTCCAATACTTATTCATACTCATATTCCCTTAATAAATCCATAGATGTAAGTCTAATGGTGTAGGATTACTATTTTTGAAGAAATCTTGCAAAACCCTCCTTTGAGTTCTTGAAGAAATCCCTTGAAGATTTAAGTATTTTATGTGCAGATTTCATCAATACTAGTGTATAAATGATGAAATTCACACCAAGATAATGGGGATTTCTTACCTTTAATATGGGAGGTATTGGAGGTCTTGAGAGTGTGGAGGAAAACCCTAAAATTCGTCCAAATGAAGTGGGGGAAATAACCCCCGAAGGTTTTATATCAAAATATGGTCGGGTTGGGAAATAAATGAAGATTTGCACAGCCACGGTGCATGGGGCTCCACGTGAGGCGGCTTGGTAATGAAATATGTGTCTAGGAACATAATTTTGATGTGCTCTAATAATCTACACAGCCACGTCGCATGGGGCGGCGCGGTAGTGTAAAATTCTGCGAGCTTTTGATATTTTGGTCATAACTCCTGATAGGAGTGTCCAAATGGCAAATGGTCTGAATCATTAGAAACTAGACTAGAATATATTTAATTTTATAGGATGTAAATCACATAATACCTTATATAGCTATAGGTATGCTTGTCCAATGTGTGGTCTTGTTCGTACTCATTTGGAATTTTAGTCTATCCTGTAATTTTCGAACTTGGCTTAGACTTTTGTCTTTCCTTGGACCCCAAATCACTTATGATATGCCTCGTACACTTATTATCATAACCAATTGATAACCATCACATTAATACTCATTTAATGCATTCACAACTGATTCAAATTTACGGGGTGTTACAATATGGCTAGAATCTGAAATTTACATTGGATGGTGTCAAGGCTCGTGATATATTCCATATCACTATGAATTCTCGTTCTAGTATTTGGAAGGTGAAGTTAACGGATTTTGATTCACGAAAGGTCTCTTTAGAGTAGGTGTCTCAGTTGTGGCACATTTGGGATGCTTAATAGGGAATACAATGGCTTATAGGCCTCATGGCAATATGGTTTATGATAGTATCTCTCGTGGTGAGATTGGGGTAGGGATCGTGATGTTCTGGCAAGGAGAAGTGTCGAATTGAGGGTAATTCAAAAGGAACTCGGAGAAATGGAACAACTTGGTAGTAGGTTGGATCAGCACGGTAATGGATAAGATCGGTTCTTTGGGTACTTATGATGTGGTGAGTCTCTACAGGTGTTTTATGGCAATACGCTTAGGTTTGGCGACCTGCATGGCTTGGTTGAGTTAGTGAGATTCAGTTTTAATGGTTGGTTATGTGCAAATGGGTTTTGGAGAGTTCTCGTTGGTTTCTACCACAGTTTGAGATGGATATTTCCGACTGGCGAGATGTGCATGTTGCGTATTGTGATTTTCTCCTGAGTGAGATCAAATTAATGGTTTATGACTAATTCAATATATATTCTGCTTGTGACTTAGAGTTGATTATGACATTCTCATACTTTTCATATGATGCCATAATTGATGCGATATATTGTGTGTGATTGAGATTGGCATGTGCAAGGTCACAGTTCCGTTTTGAAGGGAAGGTCACGAATTCTTAGACAAAATGGACGGTTTCAGATGTCTAGATGAATTCTATAACTACTTGGTATTGCTTGAGAAGGGTGCATATTTAAGATTGCGTATTGTGTTTTTACTTACAGATGTTTCATTGGTATTGTGGTACTCACATGGTTGATCGACTACTGATACTCAGATTTTGCTATGTGGCATGGATGAATTATAAAAATACCTCTCATGGGGATGATCATGTATGAGAGATGTGTTATACATTCGGGCGGTAAAGTTAGGATCAAATATGGTGATTCGTGTGTTCTATAGATTTGGAGACCAGGAGTTCTCAGAAGCAGATTGTTTCGTGGTTGCAGACTGTGAAGATGTGGCCAAAAATAGCCAGATGATGGTATGTGTTATGGTTAGGTTATTGTGGACCTTCAGAGGGTTAATTATCTACTTGGGGATGATCGGGGTTGAATTGGGAGCTCATGGTAGGCCTAATAAGGATGTGTATTCTACATCGGGCCAGATTTGTTGGCTCAGAATTGTTAGTGATGAGGAGTGTGTTGTTTAGTTAGAGTTGAGCTTATTTGTATTTTGATATGATCTATTTGATACTCTTCTATACTACGAGGGGTTGTGATTTGTTGGCTATATGCGCACACGGTGTGGACTTGTTTAGGATTTATAGCGAACTTTGTGTGATTTGGTGATTGGGGTATGGAATGGTTGATTGCGCCTTGTTTATGGTCATTTCGGGTTTTTGGTATTCTGTTATTTACTTCTCTGTGGTTATGGTCATGCACCTTATTTACTTGATGTCAAATAGCGTGTGGTTGTGGATTTGGAGTATTGTGGCTTGAGGTATTTCATATGGACCAGTGTTTGGATGGGATCATGCATTGCAACTAGGTTATGTCAGGATATAATCCTTTGTGTTAGATTCGTGTGTCTTGGTTCCATTAGGTATGATGGGTTCGTAGCATTGTGGTTGTGGTGGTGCTTGTTGAGCTTGCAGGACGGTTTTCTCATTTGAGTCATTTTCCATTTTGGGTACATTTGAATTGTTGCTTATTGGTGCACGAATTGCATAGTTTGTGATTCTAGGTAGTATTGGGTGGCATGTCAATATAATAGTTGTGCTTGATGAGGTAAGGTGATTGGACCTAGAATGGATACTATCAAACTAGATTACAGTAGGTATGGAGGAATAATATCGGAAGTCGGCTTAGGACATAGCTTTGGTTCCGGACGGACGAGAGAGAGCTCCATGACTTGTTGATCTGATGAGTGGTTAAGAGTTTTAGCATGTATCTTTCATCATTGGTAGTGTACAAAGGTTCAGAACAAGATTTTGTTGATATGAGGTTTGTTACCGATGTCGAGTTGGTTATCGAGCAGCTATTGCGGTCGGAAGTTATTGCTATAAGTATTTGAGATATGTGGTATATCATCTGATTGTTTCTTGGGTTATGGTTACAGCTTGGTGCAACTTGTTCAAGCTTATATAGTGTGTAGATGCGAGATGTGGGTCTTATAGGAAATTTTGGATGTTGGAAATTGGATTCTAAAGCTTACAGGCCAAGGTTGAATTACGAATATTCAGTTATGCTGTGTCATCAGGCTGATATAGATTAGGGTGATGTAGGATCACCCCCGGGTACGTTCATGGTAAGGTTACACAGCGGTTTGATGTCTTTGGAACGAATTTCGACACGTTCGAGGACGAACATATATTTAAGTAGGGGAAGATATAATGACTCGATCGGTCGTTTTGAGCATTTGTACTTCGCTCGGTAGTTTGGGGGCATGAGTAGCTCCGTATGATGTATTATGACTTGTGTGAATCATTGGTTTTGGTTTCAGGTTATTCAGAATTGATTTGGAAGGATGAATTTTATGATTGAAGCTTTAAGTTGGAAGAGTCGACCAAGTTTGACTTTTTAGTATTCAACCTCGGATCGGAGTGTTGATGGTTCCGTTAGGTCCGGATGGTGATTTTGGATTCAGGCATATGCCCGGATTTGCATTTGGATGTTTCTAGAAGGTTTCGACGCTAATTGGCAAAAGTTGGAAATTTGAAGGTTTGGAAAGTTCATAAGTTTGATCGAGCGTTGACGTTGATGATATCGGATTCTGATTGTGGTTCCAGGAATTCAGAATAGCTTTGTTATGTCATTTGGGACTTGTGTGCAAAACTTGAGTGAATTCCGATTCGATTTGATATGTTTCGGCACGAGTTTTAGAAGTTGAAGATTCAAAGTTCATTATGTTTTATTTGAGGTGTGATTCGTCGTTTTTGGTGTTGTTATGTGTGATTTGAGGCTTCGAGTAAGTTCGTATTATGTTTTAGGACTTGTTGGTATGTTTGGATGGGGTCCCGGTGATTCTGGGTGTGTTTCGGGGTGAGTTTTGAACAAGTTTGGGCATTTCATCACTTTGATGATGTTCTGGAGCGAGTGAAGTGCGGAGGGCACATTTTGGAGTGCTGAGGCAAAGCCTCATATGCGGCCACAAACTCCCAGAGTGCGGGAGCAGAGGAAAATATGCTGACCGCAGGAGGGGAAAATCTACAGGTTGATGGTTTGACTTCGGAAGCTTATATCTTTTAATATATATGGAATTTGGAGATGATCAAAAAATGAAAGTTGTATACCTTTGAGTCTAGTTTCCATATCATTTGGATATTTGTACAAAGAATTATGGCCAATTTACTAAAGACTGGTAGTGCAGTCACTACTGAAGTTCGACCGCACAATTTGGATCGCGGCTGCGGAACATGGAATGTGCAGACCACTCAAAAAATTGTGTGGTCAGCACTTTGGGAGATCATGTGTGGTACTATAGAAATGATGGTTTCATCTCATTTTTCATTGGTGGACCTAGAGAGCTCGGTTTGTGGTGATTTTTCATGGATTTTTTAAGGAATTGATTGGGGTAAGTGATTCTAACTCGGATTTGGTTAAATTTCATGAATATATCCATGATTTGATCATTGAAATAGTGATCTGGGTTGAAAATTTTGGAATAATGGAGAAAACATCTTAGGCCGAATTTTGGGGATTTGAGCGAGATTTTGGTATCGAATTTAGGTAATTTTGGTATGGTTAGACTCGTGGTTGAGTGGTGTTTGAATTTTGTAACTTTTAGCGGATTTCGATACGTGGGCCCGGGGGTTGACTTTTTTTACTTTTGATTAAGAACTTAGCATTTTCATATGGAATTGATTCCTATAGCTTGAGTTGATCGTAACAAATTGTTTGTGGCTAGATTCGAGGCATTTGGAGGTCGTTTCACAAGGCAAGGGTTTGTTGGAGTAGAGTTTGGGACGATTTGAGGTAAGTAACACTTCTAAATTTGGTGATGAGGGTATGAAGTCCCGAATTATGTATTATGTGATTGATGTTGAGGTGACGTGCATGTTAGGTGATGGGCGTGTGGGCGTACACCATGTGAATGGTGATCTAGTCGATTCTATGGAACTGTATAGCTATCATATCTGAACATTTTTACTATACTCTATGTGTTAGAGCACTTGAGCTGTAATTTATGCTAAACATCATGTTTAGGCTATATGTTGGTGCTATTAGGACTCACATTGGTCGTTCTTAGCTATTGAGTTATTTGCTTAATTGCAGTTATGTGCTCAGTTGCATTCATCATTACATATCATATCTTAGTCTCTATTATCATATATTGTCACATCTCGTATCATTGATTGTCACGACCCGGATTTTCCACCCTCGAAAGTCGTGATGGCGCCTACTGATGAAAGCTAGGCAAGTCAAATTATTCTAATTACTTAACCTTTTTCAGTTTTAAACCATTATCAGTGATGAGTAGATATCATACAAATAGCGAAAATAATTAAGCGGAAGACAAATCTGATAATTTATCTTAATACAAGCTGTGGAAGTCTAAATACAACTCTACCCAGAATTTAGTGTCACAAGTTCACAGACCGTCTAAGATTACTACAAATAAAGTCTGAATAAAAGTACATGAATCTGTCTCTAAATAAGTAAAAAAACATAAAGGGGAAAGATAGAAGGAGACGCCAAGGCCCGCGGAGCCTGCAGGACTACCTCGGGTCGCCTGTTGGACTGAAGGTAGCAACCTCACTGCGGTCCAAACGCTCCGGTACCAGTATCTGCACACAGTGCAGAGTGTTGTATCAGCACAACCGACCCCATGTGCTGGTAAGTGCTGGCGAAGTAGTGACGAGGCTAGAACCAGACTACCAAATAAACATATGCAGTTAAATCATATACAGCGGAAAAATAAAAGCAGATAATTACAGTCGGATGGGAAAAACATGCTTCGGGGAATAACAGATAACAACAGAATATCAAGAGGAATATAAAGAAATCAAAATCCAATTACTAACAAGGATAAGGAAAACAAATGCAGAATTCACTTTCATTTCACATCTTGTTGCAGGCGTGCAACCCGATCCCATTTCATGTATCTCGTTGCAGGTGTGCAACCCGCTCCCATTTCATATATCTTGTTGCAGGCGTGCAACCCGCTCCCATTTCATAAATCAACAACAATCACAAAAGAATCCCGGCAAGGGAACAAGAGCAATATAACAACGTCTCGGCAAGGGAACAATAATATTTCAATAACATCCCGGCAAGGGAACAATAATTATAATAACATCCCGGCAAGGGAACAATAATGATAATAACATCCCCGCAAGGGAACAATAATGATAATCCTCATATGAAGCGCAATAAACCACAACGGAGTCATAACAAGTACAATACAAACTCGTGGGCATGATTGACACCGACGTATAGATACTCGTCACCATGCCTATACGTCGTACCCAACAAGTAACACGTAGAAAATAGGAAAAAACCCCTAATCCCTGAAGCTAAGGTTAGACCAAACACTTACCTCAATGCCACGAACACAATTCAAGTCTCAACTATCGCTTTACCCCTTGATTCCACCACCAATTTGCTCGTATCTAGCCACAAGTTACTTAATTACATTAATAAATGCTAAATGAATTGATTCAACTGCATGAAAAATAGATTTTCTAAAGTTTTACCCAAAAGTCAAAAATCGACCCCGGGCCTACATGGTCAAAACCCGAGGTTCAAACCAAACCCCGATTACCCATTCCCCCACGATCCCAAATATATAACTTGTTTTTAAATCGGACCTCAAATCGAGGTCCAAATCCCCAATTTTTGAAAAACCTAAGTTCTACTCAAAACACCCAATTTACCCCATGAAAATCATTGAATTTAAGTTGAAGTCATGTGAAAATATGTTAATGATTGAAGAAAACGAGTTAAAATTGATTTACAATCGATTTGGAAGAAGAGTTGTCTTTGAAAAATCTCCCAAGAGTGTTTTGGTTTTGAAAGAGTGTGAAAAATGAAAGATTTTCGGCTAAGTTATAAAATTGTAGGTTGCAGATGTCGCAATTGTGACCAGGGTTTGCAATTGCGAACCCATACTTCTGCTAAGCTCGCATTTGCGAGGCGACCTTCGCATTTGCGAAGTCACTTTTGCGAACCACATGTCGCATTTGCGACCACTGACCAAAAGGGGGAAACATCGCATTTGCGATAAATTCCTCGCAATTGCGAGGAAGGCTGGCATGGGCTATTTTAGCATTTGCGACATAGCCTTCGTATTTACGAGCCAGGCTTCGCAAATGCGAAGCCACAGGCCTGCAATGCAACAGCTGAAGTCTGCAATTTTCAAGGTCCAAAATCCCGTGGCCTATCCAAAACTCACCCGAGCCCTCAGAGCTCCAAACCAAACATGCATACTAACTCAAAACATCATATGAACTTATCCGTGCGATCAAATCGCCAAAATAACCTCTTAAATAACGAATTTAGCATAGAAATCCAAAAATAATCTCGAAACTTCCAAAGTATCAATTTTCACAACTACGGGTCCGAATCACCTCAAACGACTTCCTTTTCTTACCAAATTTCACAGACTCATCTTAAATCACATATAAGATCTGTACCGGGCTCCGGAACAAAAATATGGGCCCGATACAATCAAGTTTTGAACACGTTTCATTTCCAAAACTCATAAATATTTCTAGAAAATAAGTTTCTTTAAAAATTCATTTCTCGGGCTTGGGACCTCGGAATTCGATTCCGGGCATACGCCCAAGTCCCATATTTTTCTATGGACCCTCCGGCACAGTCAAATCACAGGTCCGGGTCCGTTTACCCAAAATGTTGACCGAAGTCAACTTAAATCCATTTTAAAGTCAAAATTCAAGATTTTTACATAATGGCTTTCCGGCTATGCGCTTGGACTGCAAACGCAATCGAGGCGAGACAGAAAGAGGGTTTTTAAGGACTCGAAACACAGAATTCTTTTTTAAAACAAGTGGTGACCTTTTGGGTCATCACATTTTCCACCTCTAAAACAACTCTTCGTCCTCGAACGGACATAAGAAGCAAGTACCTAAGTCGGGGAAACGACGGGGATAACGGCTCCGCATATCGGACTCGGACTCCCAAGTCGATGCCTCAGCAGGCTGACCTCTCCACTGAACACGAACAAAGGGAAAACTCTTCGATCTCAACTAACGAACCTGCATGTCTAGGATAGCTACCGGCTCTTCCTCATAAGACAAGTCCTTGTCCAACTGGACAGTGCTGAAATATAACACGTGGGATGGATCGCCATGATACTTTTGAAGTATGGACACGTGAAACACTGGATGCACGACTGATAAGCTCGGCGGCAATGCAAGTCTATAAGCCACCTCTCCCACTCGATCAAGAATCTCAAACGGGCTAATGAACCTAGGGCTAAGCTTGCCCTTCTTCCCAAATCTCATCACGCCCTTCATAGGCGACACTCGAAGCAATACCCGTTCACCCACCATGAAAGCCTAATCACAAACCTTACGGTCGGTATAACGCTTTTGCCTGGACTGGGTTGTACGAAGCCTATCCTGAATAATCCTGACCTTGTCCAAGGCATCCTGAACTAGATCTATACCCAACAATCGAGCCTCCCCTACTCGAACTATCCAACCGATGACCGACACCGCCTACCATATAAAGCCTCATAAGAAGCCATCTGGATACTCGACTGGTAGCTGTTATTGTAGGCAAACTCTGTTAAAGGCAAAAACTGATCCCACGAGCCTCCAAAGTCAATGACACAAGCTCGGAGCATATCCTCCAAAATCTGAATAGTACGCTCGGACTGCCCGTCCGTCTGAGGATGAAATGCTGTGCTCAACTCAACTTGGGTGCCCAACTCTCGTTGAACTGCCCTCTAGAAATGTGAGGTAAACTGCGTACCTCGGTCCGAAATGATAGACATGGGGCACACCATAAAGACGAATAATCTCCCAAATATAGATCTCAGCTAACCTCTCAGATGAATAGGAGACTACCACAGGAATGAAATGCGCTGACTTGGTCAGCCTATCAACAATGACCACACTGCATCAAACTTCCTCTGAGTCTGTGGGAGTCCAACAATGAAATTCATAGTGATCCTCTCCACTTCTACTCGGGAAGCTCAATCCTCTAAAACAAACCACCAGGCCTCTGATGCTCGTACTTAACCTGCTGACCGTTCAAACACCGAGCCACATATGCAAGAATGTCCTTCTTCATTCTCCTCCACCAATAATGCTGCCGCAAATCCTGATACATCTTAGCGGGGCCCGGATGAATAGAGTACCGGGAACTATGGGCCTCCTCTAAAATCAACTCTCGGAGTCCATCAACATTAAGAACACAAACTCGACCCTACAATCTCAGAACTCCATCATCTCCTACGGTAACCTTCTTGGCACCTCCGTGTTGCACCATGTCTCTAAAGACACACAAATAGTGATCATCATACTGCTGATCTCAGATACGCTCCAATAAAGAAGAACGAGCGACTATGCAAGCTAACACGTGGCTGGGCTTAGAAATATCCAACCTCACGAACTGATTGGCCAAAGCCTGAACATCCAAAGCAAGCGGCCTCTCACCGACCGAAATGTAAGCAAGACTACCTATACTGGCTGACTTCCTACCCAAAGCATCAGCCACCACATTGACCTTTCCCGGATGATATAAGATGGTGATATCATAGTCTTTCAATAGCTCCAACCACCTTCTCTGCCTCAAATTTTGCTCCTTCTGCTTGAACAAGTACTGCAGACTCTTGTGATCCGTGAACACCTCACATGCCATGCCATACAGATAAGCCCTCCAAATCTTCAACGCGTGAACAATGGCTGCCAACTCCAAATCATGAACCAAATAGTTCTTCTCATGAATCTTCAACTGCCACAAAGCATATGCAATGACCTTGCCATCCTGCATCAACACCACACCAAGTCCAATAAGAGATGCATCACAATAAACTGTATAAGGCCCTGAACCTGTGGGCAAAACCAACACCGGTGTCGTAGTCAAAGCTGTCTTGAGCTTCTGAAATCTCAACTCACACTCATCAGACCATCTAAACCGGGCACCCTTCTGGGTCAACCTAGTCATCGGGGCTGCAATAGATGAGAACCCATCCACAAACCGACGATAATAGCCTGCCAATCCCAAGATACTCTAGATCTTTGTAGCTGATGCTGGTCTAGGCCAGTTCTTAACTGCCTCAATCTTCTTCGGATCAACCTGAATACCCTTCGATGATACCATATGACCCAGGAATGTAACTGAACTCAACCAGAACTCACATTTCGAAAATTTGGCATACAACTGACTATCTCTCAAAGTTGAATTACCACTCTAAGATGTTGCTCGTGCTCCTCCCGACTGCGGTAATAAATCAAAATATCATCAATGAAGACTATAACGAATGAATCCAAGTAAGGCCTGAACATTAGGTTCATTAAATCCATAAAACTGCTGGGGCATTTGTCAACCCAAATGACATCACCAAGAACTCATAATGCTCGTACCGAGTGCGGAAGCTGTCTTAGGGACATCGGATGGCCTAATCTTCAACTGATGGTAGCCCGATCTCAAGTCAATCTTCGAAAATATCTTAGCACCCTGAAGCTGATCAAACAAATCATCAATCCTTGACAATGGATACTTATTCTTGATTGTAACCTTGTTCAACTGCCGGTAATCTATACACATTCACATCGATCCGTCCTTCTTTTTGACAAACAACACTGGCGCACCCCAAGGCGAAACACTAGGTCTAATGAAACCTTTTTCAAGAAAGTCTTGCAACTGCTCCTTCAACTCTTTCAACTCAGGCGGGGCCATACGATACGGCGGAATAGAAATGGGCTGAGTGCCCGGAGCCAAATCAATGCAGAAGTCAATATCCTTGTCGGGTGGCATACCTGGTAGGTCTGAAGGAAATACCTCACGAAACTCACGAACAACAGGCACAGAATCAATAGAAGGAACCTCAGCACTAGAATCACGAACATAGGCTAAATAGGCCAAACACCCCTTCTCGACCATACGTCGAGCCTTCACATAAGAGATGACAATATGGGTAAAATGACTAGGAGTCCCTTGTCACTATAAACGAGGTAAACCCAGCAAGGCTAGGGTCACAGTCTTGGCATGAAAGTCCAAGATAGCATGGTAAGGTGATAACCAGTCCATCCCCAATATGACATCAAAATTAACCATGTCTAGCAGAAGCAAATCTACACGAGTCTTAAGACAACCAATCACAACTATACATGAACGATGGACTTGATCTACCACAATAGAATCATCCACTGGTGTGGACACATAAACAGGAGCACTCAAAGAATTACTAGGCATGACCAGATACGATGCCAAATTAGATGACACATAGGAGTATGTAGAACCTGGATCAAATAAAACTGAAGCATCTCTGCTACAAACTAGAATAGTCCCTATGATAACTGCATCGGAAGCCTTAGCCTCGGTCCTGGCTGGAAGAGAATAACATCGGGACTAGGCCCCTCCACCTTGAACTACATCCCTAGGGTGGCCTCCACCTCTAGTGGCTTGAGCTCCACCTCTAATACCTCTACCTCCACCTCTAGCACGTCTACCCCCACCTCTCGCTGGCTGGGTGGGCTATGGAACACTCGGTTCCTGAACCATGGCACGGGAACCCTGCTGTTGAGAACTGCTCGGTGCTCGAGGGCAATATCTAGCAATGTGCCTCGTGTTGCCACAAGTAATACAAGCCCTCGGCTACTGGGGCTGACGACCCTGAAAACTCTAAAGCGGAGGTGCACTGATAGGAGCCGATGGTGCAATGTAGGACTGCTGATCAGAATACTACATATGAGAACCATGACCACTTGAAGCACCGTGAGAAACCTGAAGTGCTGACTAAAAAGGCCTAGGAGGATGGCCTCTACCATACAAATCCCTACCTCCAGATGAGGCGCCACTGAATCTGCCTGAATGACGAGGCCTCTTATCAGAGCCCTGACCACCTCCCTACGACAAAACCATCTCCACTCTCCTGGCCACATTGGCCGCCTCCTGAAAAGAAATCTCACTCCCTGTCTCCCTAGCCATCTGAAGTCGAATAGGCTAGTTAACTCCCTCAATAAACCTCCCCACCCTCTCTCTCTCGGTGGGAAGTATGATAAGAGCATGACGGACTAAGTCGATGAATCTGGTCTCATATTTAGTAACGGTTATAGAACCCTGTTGGAGACGCTCAAACTACCTCTCATAGATCTCTCTCTGAGTGATGGGGAGAAACTTCTCCAGAAATAGCTGAGTAAACTGCTCCCAAGTCAAAGTTAGTGATCTGCCTGGTCTAGCCAAACAATAATCCCTCCACCAAGTTTTAGCGGAACCAGACAAGCGAAAAGTAGCAAAATTGACCCCATTGGTCTCCACTATCCCCATGTTCCTGAGAACCTCATGATATCTGTCTAGATAATCCTGGAGATCCTCAGAAGATGCACCGCTGAAAGTAGTAGTGAAAAGCATGGTGAACCTGTCCAACCTCCACAAAGCATCGGCAGACATAGCTGCTCCATCACCGATCTGAGCTACCACACCCGGCTGAACTGCTCTAACTGGCTGAGTTGTTGGAGTCTGAAACTGGAGAGCCATCTGCTCCGGAGTGCGAGTAGCAAGAGTTTGGGCTCCTCCTTTAGCCTGAGAGACGGCTGGTACTACAGGAAGCAAGCCTGCCCGGGTGACACTCTCCATAAGACCCACTAGACAGACCAGAGCATCCTGGAGTATGGGGTAGCAATAAACCCCTTGGGGACCTAAGCTGGGCCTCGTCATCAAATTCAACTTGAGGCTCCGTCAATGGTGTCGCTTCTCTGGGCTTAGCTCTGCCCCTACCTCGGCCTCGTCCTCTGCCCCTCGTGAGAGCTGATGCTGGGGGCTCGGGCTGCTGGTCAGTGGATGAGGAAGCACGTGTTCTCGCCATCTGCAAAAGAACAAAGTAAAAATCCAATTAACATTGAGAAACCAAATCGCACGACAGGTAAGAATAAATGTGAAGGTTTTCCTAACTCTGTAGCCTCTGGGGGATAACTACAGACGTCTCCGTACCAATCCCTCAGACTCTACTAAGCTTGTCTGTGAACTGTGAGACCCATGTAACCTAGAGCTCTGATACCAACTTGTCATGACCCGGATTTCCCACCTACGAGAGTCGTGATGGCACCTATTGGTGAAAGCTAAGCAAGCTAAATTATTCTAATTACTTAACCTTTTCTAGTTTTAAACCATTATCAGTGATGAGTAGATATCATACAAATAGCAAAAATAATTAAGCAGAAGACAAAATTTGATAATTTATCTTAATACAAGCTGTGGAAGTCTAAATACAGCTCTACCCAGAATTTGATGTCACAAGTTCACAGACTGTCTAAGATTAAGACAAATAAAGTCCGAATAAAAGTACACGAATCTATCTCTGAATAAGTAAAAAAATAGAAAGAGGAAAGATAGAAGGAGACGTCAAGGCCCACGGACACCTGCAGGACTACCTCAGGCCGCCTGTTGGACTGAAGGAAGCAACCTCACTACGGTCCAAACGCTTCGGTACCAGTATCTGCACACAGTGCAGAGTGTAGTATTAGCACAACCGGCCCCATGTGTTGGTAAGTGCCTAGCCTAACCTCGGCGAAGTAGTGACGAGGCTAGGACCAGACTACCAAATAAACCTATGCAGTTAAATCATATACAGCGGAAAAATAAAAGCAGATAATTACAGTTAAAGATGGGAGGGGGAAAACATATTTCAGGGAATAACATATAACAACAGAATATCAAGAGGAACATAAAGAAACCAAAACCCAATTACTAACAAGGATAAGGAAAACAAATGCAGAATTCACTTTCATTTCACATCTTGATGCAGGCGTGCAACCCGATCCCATTTCCTGTATCTCGTTGCAGGCGTGCAACTCGCTCCCATTTCATATATCTTGTTGCAGGCGTGCAACCCGCTCCCATTTCATATATCTTGTTGCAGGCGTGCAACCCGCTCCCATTTCATATATCTTGTTGCAGGCGTGCAACCCGCTCCCATTTCATATATCTCGTTGCAGGCGTGCAACCCGCTCCTATTTCACATATCACGTTGTAGGCGTGCAACCTGCTCCCATTTCATATATCTTGTTGCAGCCGTGCAACCCGCTCCCATTTCATATATCTTGTTGCAGCCGTGCAACCAGCTCCCATTTCATAAATCAACAACAATCACAAAAGAGTCTCGACAACGGGAACACGAGCAATATAACAACATCCCGGCAAGGGAACAATAATACTTCAACAACATCCCAGCAAGGGAATAATAATATCAAAACAAACATCCCCGCAAGGGAACAATAATATGAGAATAACATCTCAGCAAGGGAACAATAATGATAATAACATCCCGACAAGGGAACAATAATGATAATAATATCCCGGCAAGGGAACAATAATGATAATAACATCCCGGCAAGGGAACAATAATGATAATCCTTGTATGAAGCGCAATAAACCACAACGGAGTCATAACAAGTACAATACAAGACTCACGGGCATGCTTGACACCGACGTATAGATACTCGTCACCATGCCTATACGTCGTACCCAACAAGTAACACGTAGCAAATAGGACACAATCCCTAATCCCTCAAGCTAAGGTTAGACCAAATACTTACCTCAATACCACGAACACAATTGAAATCTCAACTATCGCTTTACCGCTTGATTCCACCACCAATTCGCTCGTATCTAGCCACAAGTTACTTAATTACATTAATAAATGTTAAATGAATCGATTCCAATGCATGAAAAATAGATTTTCTAAAGTTTTTCCCAAAAGTCAAAAATTGACCCCGGGCCTACATGGTCAAAACCCGAGGTTCGAACCAAAAACCTCGATTACACATTCCCCCACGAACCTAAATGTATAATTTGTTTTGAAATCGGACCTCAAATCGAGGTCCAAATCCCAATTTTTGAAAAATCTAGGTTCTAACCAAAATACCTGATTTCCCCTATGGAAATCATTAAATTTTAGTTGAAATCATGTGAAAATATGTTAATGATTGAAGAAAACGAGTTAAAATTGACTTACAATCGATTTGGAAAAAGAGTTGTCTTTGAAAAATTGCCCAAGAGTGTTTTGGTTTTGAAAGAGTGTGAAAAATGAAAGATTTTCGGCTAAGTTATAAAATTGCAGGTTGCAGATGTCGCAATTGCGACCAGGGTTCGCAATTGCGAACCCAGACTTCTGCTATGCTCGCATTTGCGAGGTGACCTTCACATTTGCGAAGTCACTTTTGCGAACCACATGTCACATTTGCGACGACTGACCAAAAGGGGGAAACATCGCATTTGCAATAAATTCCTCGCAATTGCGAGGAAGGCTGGCCTGGGCTATTTTCGCATTTGTGACATAGCCTTTGCATTTGCGAGCCCGGCTTCGCAAATGCGAAGCCTGTAGGCATGCAATGCAACTGCTGAAGTCTGCAACTTTCCAAGTCCAAAATCCACTCCGGGGCCTATTCAAAACTCATCCGAGCCCTCGGGGCTCCAAACCAAACATGCATACTAACTCAAAAATATCATATGAACTTATCCGTACGATCAAATCGCCAAAATAACCTCTTAAACAACTAATTTAGCATAAAAATCTAAGAAAAATCTCGAAACTTCCAAAGTATCAATTTTCACAACTACGGGTCCGAATCACCTCAAACGACTTCCGTTACGTATCAAATTTCACAGACTCAACTTAAATCACATATAAGACCTGTACCGAGCTCCGAAACCAAAATACGGGCCTGTTACCATCAAGTTTTGAACACGTTTCATTTCCAAAACTCATAAATAATTTTCTTTAAAATTTATTTCTCGGGCTTGGGACCTCAGAATTCGATTCCGGGCATACGCCCAAGTCCCATATTTTCCTACGGACCCTCCGGGACCATCAAATCATGGGTCCCGGTCCGTTTACCTAAAATGTTGACCGAAGTCAACTTAAATCCATTTTAAAGTCAAAATTCATCATTTTTCACAAATTTTCACATAATGGCTTTCCGGCTACGCGCCCGGACTGCGCACACAAATCGAGGCGAGACTGAAAGAGGTTTATTAAGGCCTCGAAACACAGAATTTATTTTTAAAACAGATGATGACCTTTTGGGTCATCACATTAATTAGGGTTGCTTAGCATGAGTGTTGTGAGCCCGAGAGACTGGAGAGATTGATGACTGAATGAGGTTAATGGCCTGTTGTGAGTGATATTTATGGGATCGGGTTGCACGCTACAACATGCTTTATTGATTCATACTAGGATTTGGTTTAATATAACGCTTGGGATGGATCGGCCCCTCCGGAGTCTGCACATCTACAGTGGGTGCAGTTGCTATGCATTTTTGGGCTGGATCTGCCCTGGATTCATTTGCATTGGGCTGGATCTGTCCTTGATTCATTTATGTTTGGGCTGGATCTGCCCTTTACAATACTGAGTGACTGAGTGTGCTGAGTATTGAGCATAGTGAGTGAGAATACGAGACATTGAGATTGAGTACTCTAAGAGTGTGAGTACATGAGTACAATGTGTGCATGATCGGTCTGGAGCCCAAGGGGCTCGGGTGAGTTTCAGGTGTGTATCAGATGAGTTTGGATGGTTTTAGATTTGCTGGTGTATTCCAGTTACTGGTGTTCACAAATGTGACACTTGCGGCTAGATAAAAGATTCTAAATCGGGACTTAGTTTATTTTATACAATTTTTCAACCCCAAACTCTATAGAGGCAATTTTTGAAGAAGATTTTCTTCCAAATTCATGGGTAAACATCTTTAACTAGAATAGATTTGTCTACAATATGAAAATTTCATTCAATTACTTTTGAACGATAAATTTAGCCCCTGGATTACAGGAAAAAGAATCTAAAGAGTGGCCAAAAAAAGGCGAAATAAATAAAAAATTAAAGGAGAGAATGCACATTAATCCCAAGCATAATGACGTCTTGTCTATCTATACTATATTAAAAGCATGAAGGCCCTTAACGAAATATCGTTCACCATTTTTACCCTTTAAAATATAGAGTTCATATTAGACAAAATAGTAATTTAAGTATTTCATTAATATTTAGAAATAATTATTTAATTAATTCTCTTATAATTTAGGAATAGTTATTTAAATATTTTCCTATTATTAACGGTCTAGGAAAGTTAATAAAATTTTGCCTAAATTTTTGCCTATTCATTTTACTCCCTACGGTGGAGTAGTTAATAACTTTTAGTTTTTGGAAACCATTTTTGTAGTTAAAAAAATTCTGCCTAGCCTAAATTTTTGCCTTTACGTTCAACTCCCTATGTTGGAGCATTAAATGTGTTTATTTCGTAGTTAATACCTTTTATGCTTAGGAGACTCTTTTTTGTAGTTAAATTTTTTTTGCCTAACCTAAATTTTCGCCTCCTGTTCAACTCCTTATGTTGGATTATTAAATGACTTTATTTGTAGTTAATACTCCCTCCGGTCCAAAATAAGTGATGTTTTGGATGTTTTCACACTGATTAAGAAATCCATCTTTTAACATTAATTAGCAATGGAATTGACCATATTAACCTTTACTATCTCACATAAATACTCCTAACACATATTCCAACGCTATTTACTCCAAGGACAATATAGGGAAAAAATAATTAATTTATTCTTGAAATCTGGAAAAATCATTTATTTTGGACCACAAAAAAAAACCAAAAAATCACTTATTTTGGACCGGAGGGAGTACCTTTTAGTTTTATGAGATTTTATTGTTGTTAAATTTTTTTGCTTAAATCTCACACGCAATTTCCTTTTCTTTTAGGTTAGGAGTCTTTATTATTTGATGAAATTCACAGTACCTCTTATACGCGTGTACCTAATCTCAATATGTAAATATACTTACTACAAGTTATATTTAATTATAAAATAAAAAGTTTAAATTTTTGAATTTGATGAATGTTGATCATGTATATAGCTAACTCAATAAAGGAAGAAATTGTACCCCATAAATTTCCACAACCATCATTCAATATGTTCAAATTAAACTTAGTTCCAATTCTATATGTTTAACTTTTCAATTTTAGCAAGAATACATAGCTTTTGAAGATCTAAGAGTTTTTCAACAAAAAAAAAATGAAAAGCGATTTTCAAATTCATTTTAATAGACAAAAGACAATCTTCTTTCTTTCTTGCGCGCAAAGTACATGTTGTTATATTTATTTAATCAATAAAAATATATATGAACTATTATAAAAGCATATGCCTCAGAGCTACATATTAGTAACACCTTTAGCATTTAAAAATAAATTTCAAATAGGATAAAATTAACATTTAATTGTTTTTCTCAATATTAAATGATTGAAGTATTAACTTAATTGTCCATTTTTATTGATTACTACATAACGAATCATTATATACATGGTTATTAAGACAAAAGCAATATTCATAAGATATTCTAATTTCAAATTACTAACATATTTTCTTTTGTATACATTAATTTAATTTGTTACTTCAATAAATATTATGAGACACGATCATGAATAAATGAATATAATTCATTATATGAGTGTCAATTTCATGATCAATATTTATTATTTTTGAGAAGTCAAAGTTTTACTTAATATTTATTTTGTGAGTAAAATCATGCTTTGAGTGTTATTTATATATTTTTGTATAATTATTGTCATTAATATAGGGTACACCCGCAACGCGGGTAACCTAAGATTAGTTCTATAAACTTTCAACTGATGGAATTAATTGTATGGGCCAACCCAGCATGCATAAAGGCCCAAGTAAGAAGATCTGGACTTGATTGTCGTTACAGTCTTCATTTCTAGAAGATTATGAATTATGTTCGAGAAAGTTACAGAACCAAACATTCTTCCACAAAATTTGATATTCAAGAAAAGATCAGAAAAATCTTGAAGTTGCCGGACTCTTTTATTTCCTCCTATATATAACTCACTTCTCTTGCGTTCCAAATCAGCAAACATCTAATAACAATCGAAGCAATCTCCGACTCTCAAAAGCTCTCTCAGTCAAGAATGTCTCTTATCCCAAGCATTTTAGGCGGTCGACGAAGCAACGTCTTTGATCCATTCTCTTTTGACATGTGGGATCCCTTTGAAGGTTTCCCCCTTTCCAGCAATTTGGCCAATGTCCCCAGCTCGGCTCGCGAAACCTCTGCCTTCGCCAACGCTAGGATTGATTGGAAAGAAACTCCAGAAGCGCACGTTTTCAAAGCTGATCTTCCGGGATTGAAGAAGGAAGAGGTGAAGGTGGAGGTGGAAGAAGGCAAAGTGCTGCAGATTAGCGGAGAGAGAAGCAAAGAGCAAGAAGAGAAGAATGACCAGTGGCACCGTGTTGAAAGGAGCAGCGGCAAATTCCTTAGGCGATTTAGGTTGCCGGAGAATGTCAAGATGGATCAGGTGAAGGCTAGTATGGAAAATGGTGTGCTCACCGTTACAGTTCCCAAAGAGGAAGTGAAGAAGCCTGAGGTCAAAGCCATTGAGATATCTGGTTAAATCTTTCTTTCCTTACACATTGCAAGTTCTCTCCTCTGTTATAGATTCATAATGTATAATCTGTGTCTCTGTGAGCTATGCTCCTTATAATGTAATCTGGTTGGTGATCGGGTGTCAAGTTTGTTTGTGAAAGATGGTTGTAATGTTACTATAATAACACTTCTTATTTTATTGTTGTATCAATTAATTTGTCTATCATTCAAATATGAGATTGCTTCGTGAGTTGTGCTTTGTGGCTGCGCCTGAATCATCATCATCAAATGCGCTGCAGCATCGATTGCAAACTACAATTCGAGTTTGTCGAGTCTGAAACAGAAGCACCATTACAAATCGTACATGAAGCTAGTGATTTTTCTACTATATAGAAAAGCCTTGATGGTCGGCCAAGGACAAAGTGGTAATTTTACATTGCTAATTTTAATTTTAATTTTTATTGATCTGATAATAGTCGTGTCCTTCCTCACTGCAAGCTTCTTTCAATTGTACTTTGTTAATCATCCACCATTGCTAATCAGTTCTTGATGCAATCATCCTCCATCAGCATTAGACATTTCTAGCCTTTTCTTATCCTTCGTATCCTCTTTTAGGAATTCGCATTTCCTTATCTCCAATTAGACTTGGAATACAACTCTGTGTTTCCCAATTTGGGATAAACTTCATCTGCTACTTCTTTCTGAACGAACCCTTTGAGCATCAAGTACTGACATGTCATAAAAGGCTTGTTGGTCGGTCACGGGCATAAATGTTATTTTACTTTGCCATTTATTTTTATGTATAAACTGTGTGGCTTTTGCCCCCAAATTGAATTGCCACATACCCCTCTCTTTTTTTTGTGGCTCTAAATCTTCTACAGTTTTTCCGTCCATCGTGTCTGGGTTTGTTATTTGTCATTTAATTTCAAATAGATAGTATTTTAGATATTTTATCTATTTCTCTCTTTTGCCTTCTCTTTCTCTATTCCTATATCTGTATGTTTCTTTCTTCAATCTCAAATTCTAGCTTCTTCCTATGGCGTTCATCTTTCAAAGTGTAAGCTCTTTATTTTGGTGGGTTTTTCTGCAATTCATTTTTTGCTAACAGGATGTTTACATTGGATTTTTTACATACATGTGAATATTTTTTTCGTCAATTTTATACTATATTTCACTCTCAGATTGAATTTCCCCCATTGAGCAATACTCACAAACGCTATATTGCGAGGTATTTGGATGCTTTTTTTTTTCTGCGTAGGCTCGTGCTGAAAGATATACTAAAGTTGAAGCTGCTCCAAGTTTTGAGATTCAGTATAGTCTATACTTTTTGTCACGGTAATTAAATTATGTGATCTTTTTGTTCTATTAATGTTGTCTTTTGAGGTTTATTGTTCTCTTTGTATTAAATAAACAAAGTATGTTTTCTGCTTTAGCGCTACAAGAAAAAGAATTGGAACTATTTTTCCTTAATGATGTGGTCATCAAAGTATATATTTTTAAACTCCTTCAAATTGCTCTTCATATAAGGGGCAGAGATGCATTAGGTACTACGTGTATGCTTTTGGGTTTTATTCTCTTTTAGATCAGATTCAGTTATAAGCGTTTGATTTTTTAAATATTCAAATTCACTTTAGGACCATGCATTATATATCGTAAATGGTAGAATGTATTTTCAGTACCATCTCATACTTTTGATGTCGGATAGTCGTGCAACAACATATATTATCTTGGCATTTTTAGATTGTGTCTCCTAATACAAAGAATTTATTTGTATTGTCTATCGATTTCTGTTTTGTGTTTCATTTTATGTGAGGATGAGGCTGTAACATTGCCTCACAGTCAAATTAGCGATTGATTAATCTATTTTCTGTACAAACATTGCACATATGAATAGTCCTCCACATGCCTAGGAGGTAGCAATATGGTGCTCTATTACATGCAGCATTAGCTACCAGATTTCTCTCATTATCTGCATTCTTCCTGTGTTTCTCCCTGTCCTTGCCCCTTATTTTGCCCCATCGTTTATGCACTTTCTGTTTAATAAGAACATTAGAGAAGGCATCGTTGTAGAGTTCTTTTTATCCAGAGAATAAAGTTGGCTTTTGGTGAATATTGACAGAGAATGTGAATTGCAGGAAAGTTGGATGAAAGGCAGACTCTAGAAGAAGCTTGTTGGATTTTTTGAAGAAGTTGGGGACCTTCCGTTCTATGCGATGCAAAGGTTGCCACTGTTGTTTTTTGTATTAGGTATATGGTCTCTTTTTGTCCAGTACAAGGTACTTTTTTTCGTGTTCCTGTAGTCATTTTTCCTCATCTTATTTCTCATTCTTGAGGAAGCATATTTTTAAGATAAGAAGTTGAAACTTGGAGACATTCTAAAAGATGACATGATAACTTAATCTGAAGATAACTAATAAGGTGGAAACCCAAAAAATAAAATATTAAACATTCCATATAGATGTTGCTTCCCGCTTCTTACTTTGCTTATTTGAATTTTTATTGTTGCCTTTTTGTGAATTTTCTAATGTGTAGCCATTTTAGTATTTTCTGCACGAACTTATGGAATTGTTTAAGCCTTTTAACATTATTGAACTACCTGACCAGCTGTGAAATAATGACCTTAACTTTAGGAAAGACCAAGTAAGATTTGTTGTATGAGGAAAAAGACTAAATAGTAGAATGGATGGCACTGACCAATGAATCAAAATGAGGGATATGTTAGAGATATAACATAGCCCCCGCATAAATGATATACATGTATTAATCAAGACACTAAGCACGCAACAATATTAAGTTCTATCTATTATGCTTAAGGTGGGTATTGATATTCTAAGTACCTCGATACAAAGCTGATAAACAATTTAGGACTCCCAAAAAATTGTAAATCAACCATTATGGGGTGCTCAAATGTGGTTGATAGTGTCTTATAGCTATTGGTGATTTACCTTAGGTCAAAAAAACAAAAAATCTTGAAATAGATTCGGTGCGCAGAAGTTGAGCGATGAATTGATCGTTAATTTGGTAAAATTTTAGATGTTTGGAGCATTATATGAGTAGTAGAAAATGATTGCATGTCGTGGATTTGTTTATGTTGTTTCTTGAATATACTAATAAAAGAAGAGAAACAAATGCTGCTATAATAAGTATCATGCTGAATTATTTATTTGGTTTCTTTGAGTTGGAAATGAAAACGAGAAATGGCTGAAGTAGTTTGGTTGGTATTAGTGTATCAGGTAAATTGAATATATAAGATGATTGCTTTTTCTTGATTGAAATGTTATTTGAGCAATTTTGAACAACTCAAGTGGGTAATCATTATTAGACCTCCGTTATACATCAGGTTATTCATGCTAAGCTAATAATTCAAGATGTGTATTGTAGTATTAATTTTCATGGTTACCAGCTTCAGGCAAGCAGCAAAAGATTAATTAACAAGAATTCCAAGTGCAGTACTTAAGGAACTTCTTATCATTTTTCTCCTACTTATGCCTCTATAAACTAGTATTTTCTTATATTAATTGTATGGTTTTATTTTTACTTGCTATTGCAGTAGAGCTATAGTGTGGTCTTTCTATCACGTGTTACTTACCAATATTTAATATGAACATCTTTTTACTAAAAAATCAAATTTGGAATCAGCTAACATAGGTTTCTTTGGCAGGGACACAACAATGATGTTGAGATTGTATGGTCTTGTGGGTGAAGTATTCACATTTGAGAGGAGAAAGTATCACCGGCTATATTATTATTTTTGTTGGAAATTCATTTTGCGGGACAAAATATTTATGGGTGAATTGTGTTAGATGCAGAGAATTTGCATGAAGAGCTTGTAACATAGAACATGCTTACCAATTATAGTTTTAACATATAATTTCTTCATGTGCCAATAGTTTTATTGTAGACTAAAAAAAATTAAATTACAGTACAAGGAACACATCTTATCTTGTCATTGTATAAATCGTATATATGTAAAAAGATTACTTTATGTCATTTTGCGAGCACACAACACCCACTGAATCGATGTTTTGTTAAATTTTGTACAACTTGGATAACTTTTTCCGTTTCCTAAATGTATGTGCTATATAGTCTGAAGCAATGACTGTGCAATATTATTTATATATGAATTATTACAATGTACATCTTTCTGTTTCTTCTTTTGTCGTTCTGCAAATTTGTCTGCCCAATATCAGTACAAAAGTTATCAAGATTAATTAACTCTGTTATATAAACAATCAAAATAAGAATAAGTATTCCAGCTATTATAATATGCGGGCCATAATCTGTCTAGTCTGCATTATAAAACCTCTAAGCGATCTGCACAATCACCCAAGCCAAGGTTCGCACCTTCCTCTTTGTAGCTGATTTGCATATTGAAAATTCCTTGAATAATTAGGTAACTAAATCCTTGCGCCATCCAGGGATCTTAGCTGTATTATTATTACCAATTTCCAAAGAATTAATATGATTATAGCCTTCGAAGACAAACGATTAAGATTCAAGACAATTAGCAAACATTCTTTACTCCAGATTATAGCCACAATCAGAAAAACTGAACATTTTAATGCTATCATGTTGTGCATTGTGATTTATGCATAACTCTCACTCAAACGTGGAGGATTGGCACTTCACTAGTCCCAATTCTGACGTCCGCTTTACCAATGAATTGCTAGCGCTATCATTTTTTTTTATTTTCAGTACGATTATGTTCGGACCAGCTTGTGTGCCTCTCGATTAATTCTATGGGACATATATTACCTCCCACCAACCACTATCAATAGGTGGCAGAAAATTTTATCCACCAAAACTTAAATACTAGATAGGAAGAAATCACCTAGTATTTTGCCTTCATTGAAATTTGAACTTGATATCCCATTGTTTTCACTTAACAATGTATAATTCTTTTAAGTCGACATACAGTATCCACCAAAGACTCTGAAAGGATGTACTCTTCTGGATAGCAATTTTGAATTTTCTAGGTAAATAATTACATCAGTAGCTTTTCAAATTTGATACAATTTATAAGTTACATACTTCATTAATTTTGGTAGTGATTATTTGAATATCTTTATTTTGACAGGGAATGTCTTGTATATTCGGCTCAATAAAAATTAAAATTATTAAAAAATCCTTAAACTTATATTGTAAAATTTATACAATAATATGACACATAAGAAACCTTGTGACTTTGGTCTAGTGGTAAAAACAAGTGCATATTGTGTGGATTAGGCACTCAAATTCTTTCATAAAATCATTAAAATGAAATGAGTACATAAATAGAAGAGGAAAAATTAGAATTAAAAAGAACGGTAAGTATTACTTTAACGAGAAAGAAAATTTATTTATTTACTCACTTTTTAAATATCAAAAAGTTATGATCTTTTATTAATAATAATTAAAATATATATTATATATAATAATATGTTACTTCATTTTTTGGGGGACATACAATTGGTGTTCAATTTTCGCCGTCTCTCTAATTTTTTCCCTTATCTCTTGCGAGTATTAGAATTGTAAAAAAAAAAAAAAAAAAAAAAAAAAGAAAAAGACTCTTAAGAAAGCAAAAAGTTATTAGGGAAATTGCAAATTTGTTTTATTTTTCTCTTGTGAAATAGGAACTATTTCCATCATTTAAAAATGAGAAATTTTCACAAACCACTATTATTTAGTGGTTATTAGCTAGTTGTAGCTACCATTTACTATATTACTTTCTATAGCTATGTTTTCAGGATTTTTATAGTGTATTTGATGTATTTAAGCTAATGTATTCATGAATACAGTAGTATTTCTTGGCGTGAAATAGGGGATTACAACTAGACAGATTATTGTATTCGACTATATTCACGACGTGAAATAGAGGATTACAGCTAGATAGATTATTGTATTCAACTGTATTTTCAGCTGTTTTTAAACAGATAGTGAATCAATTAACATAATAGACTCCTAATATAACTCAACAAACACAATTATAACACACAAAATTTGTATTTCCAGTTATAAAAAAGATTCTCAACCGAAAAACACCTCAAAAATATAGCAATCTTCAAAGAAATTATATAATTACATTGAATACAGTTAAATATATAAAAATACATTGAATACATGAAGTATAGCAGGTCATCTATAGTGCAAAAACATATGAGTACATACTGCAGATACATTTGAATACATATATACATCTGAATACATAAACTATATTAATTAAAAAAAATATATGAATATATTTATGGAATATAGCGAGACAGTGAATACAATAAAATACATGGAATACAGCGAGATACATTGAAATACAATGAAAAAAAGATAATGAATACAATGAAATATATAGAATACAACGAGATACATTGAAATGCAATGAAAAAAAAGGTAATAGACTTTTCAAGTTGCTCATCCCCAAACTCTGTCGTCTTTGTTCATATGGTAATGATGATTGTGGAAACAGATTTGGCAAAGCAACTGAATAATGGGAAAGGCTTGGCCGAGACAGTGGCAGATGTGAAGGATGCTAACAAAAGAGGGGCATTATTTTTGCTGCTAGAGAAGGCCAGACTGAGTTCTGCGAGTTCTTGGTAGAAGAGTTGAAGCTTGATGTCAATACAAAAGATCTGGAAGGTATTTTCTACTGAGCAACGACAATCAAAATGGGGTGGATCTTCGTGATTTCCTTTCAGATTTCCCTCAATTTACCTTTCAATAGCAGATTTCAAACTTACATCTTTCTCTCTAGGGCTTGATTTCGACATTGATTCAGAACCTCAGCCCACTAACAATGAAAATTTTGCGAGACAATGGAGATGAATCAGTGGAGAATCGTGGTTGTATTCATGGAGAAAGACTGGCGTTGAGAGAGGGGGTGGAGAAAAATCTGAAAGAATGAGAGAGAAAATAATACAAAAAGTATTTTATGGCTTAAGGGTAGGAGGTAACCTTAAATAGATATTTGCCTATAAAAAGTAAAAGGTAGCTATGGAATATAATTTTTTAAAAGGGTATTTATTTAAAATAAATAAGGTATCAACCTTTGCTATAGGAGGTAAAAATTCCTTTAAAAATTTAGGTTCAAATATTAGGGGTGGGCATAGTTTGGGCAAACCCGAAATCTGAATTTTTTGGATTTTCGGATTTAATTTATAAAAAAATTGGATTTTGGATAGGATATTGGATTTGGTACTTCAGATTTTTGGATATCCGAAAATCCAAAATTTTATAGTTTATATTTAATTCATTATTCATATGTCAATAGGAACAAGTTCAATATCCTAACCATGAGACACAATCTCGTATATTGATTACTAAGTTACTATCACAATACTTTCTATCTGGACATGATTTTACTATTGGTACTTCTTATCGGCCTTAGTAATATCTTTGTTATTTTTCCTTGAAGTTGATTTTATTTGAATACTTTATTTTGAAGATTGCGATGGAAATAAAGATTTTTTAGGCAATTTAATATGAATACCTCATTTGGATATTTATTATAGTAGAAACAAGAAACATTACAACTTATAAGCTCAAAATCGAAAATTCAAATTATCCAAACTGATTAATTCGAATCCAAATTTAAAAAATTCGATCCAATTCAAGTTTATTTGAATTGGATTTGGATCGTCATTTCTTCCATTTGAGAACCAAAAATTCAAATCGAAATTTTTATATCTAATTAGAATTGCCCGAACACTCGTCCCTATCAATATTCCGCCCATTCTTGGTCTTTCACTCATTTGGATTTTTCCTTTTTATATTCCCCCTCCTATATCCATTAACTATAAATTGTAATCCCTTAATAGGAAGAACATAGAACGCTCTGGAAGTCTAGAGAGATCTCCTTGTTCCAATATCAATAGTTATATCGAGAATATCCTAGATTGCGCTCGAAACTCGATAAGTTCCTTGGTCCATTTCTTTTTCCTTCCAAAACTCCCACCTATAAATAACACTGGGCAACGTTTTGGTTGTCGTCAAACAATTCGAATACAACAATCAAGTACCTTATAATTTCCAGCCTTAAGCATCATCCGATTATCATCAGTCAAGTCCTCGTTCAGATAAAAAAATGTCTCTGATTCCAAGCTTCTTTGATGGCCGCAGGAGCAACATCTTCGATCCATTCTCCCTCAACATATGGGATCCTTTCGAGGGCTTCCCTTTCTCCGGCACGGTCGCCAACATTCCAACCTCTACTCGTGAAACCGCTGCTTTCTCGAGTGCTCGAATTGATTGGAAAGAGACCCCAGAATCCCATGTCTTTAAGGTGGATCTTCCTGGAATTAAGAAAGAGGAGGTGAAGGTGGAGGTAGAAGAAGGAAGAGTTCTACAAATTAGTGGCGAGAGAAGCAGAGAGCAAGAGGAGAAGAACGATAAATGGCACAGCATGGAGAGGAGCAGCGGAAAGTTCCTTAGGAGGTTTAGGTTGCCGGAGAATATCAAAATGGAAGAGATTAAGGCAACTATGGAGAATGGGGTGCTCACTGTGACTGTCCCAAAAATGGAGGAAAAGAAACCTGAGGTGAAGGCCATTGACATCTCTGGTTAAATAACAGAGGGCGCGCGCTCGGTGGTTGCTGATCTACTTGTACTTTCGGAAGTGTACAGTGTCTTGTTTTCTAGAAGTCTTGTTTTTAGGAGCTTTTAGCTCAAAAATGTGTCTGTATCATCATATTTGTATGCTTGTGGGTGTTTTACATATACACTTCTACTCTATGAATGTAGTAATTTGTGTGCCTTTTCTGTTAACCGCTTATTTACTGTTTCGCTCTCTATACGTATACTTGTCATTTTTAGTCCGTGCAAAGCTAGACCCAATTCCAGAAATTGAAGGTTGCAAGAGTATTTGAAACTCGACGAAATAATTATTTCTTACTTCTGACTTCTATTTTACTTTTATTAACGAGGTGACTAACGCACAAACAAAAACGTAAATATATAAAACTTTACCGAGCAATTATATTAGGTAAATGGTATTGGATAGATCTTTGCACATTGCAACAATATTTTCATTTCATAAATAAACTTTATTGTAATGTATTTAAAATGTGACTTTAATGGTCTTTTCGTCGAACATTTACGGCCACGCAATGTCATCTTTTAAGACCCTTAAATTAAATTACCTAAAATATGAATCCATGATCATAGATAAATAAGTTAGTTAGAAGTGCAAAGACAAAATTTAACTTAGTAGCGTATCTTTGTCTTTTCCAGGCCACCTTTATTTAAAAGAAAAAAACTATTAAGAAGTTTCAATTATATCATATTGGCTACACCTGTATTATAGTATAAGACATAAAGATTCTCGTAATTAACGACATTATATAAAATAGAATAATGAAGAATTCTATACTAATGTTTGTAGATATTTATTCAAAATTGAATACCAATGAATTGAAAAAGTTTATCAGGTCTTCTTTTTATGCGATACTCTTTTTTTATTTACTTTGTACCAAATAAAATGGCATTTTTCTTTAGAAAAAAAAACTAATTTTAAACTTCTCAATTTAACTTTAATATGATTATTTATATCCACACAAATATGTATATATATAATATGTTTTGACACAAATTTCTTTACTTACATATTTTATTTTATTAAGCGTTTATTTTGGTAAGATATCTAATTTATATGTTTGATAAGAATACAAGACAACATCAAAATACTCCCCCATATAATAAATTTTCATGTTAATTGTGTTGAAGCAAAGCTCAATCCAAATTAAGCATACCAAAAAACTGAAAAAGTTTACTCACATTCCCTTTTATGTCATACTCTTTTTTATTTACTTTATACAAAACAAAACACTACAAGAAAGTGGAGATATGACGACATTTAATAAATGTCGTATTAAGCTGTTTAAATGTCACAAATTTATTTACCGATATTTAATTTATATTTAGATCAAATGTCGTTAATTTCAATGTCGGTAATTTTCCGACATTTAGGTAAATATCGGTAAGAAATTATGACACTTATTTTATAACATTTAGGTAAATGTCGATAAGAAATTTACGACACTTACTTTGCAACATTTATGTAAATGTCAATAAGAAATTTATGACAATTAATTTATGATATTTAGGTAAATATCAGTAAGAATGTTACGATATTTAGTTTACAACATATAGGAAATGTCACTTAAAATTTTCGAAAATTAGATTAATGTTACTAAAAAAATACGACATTTACGTATGATCTTTACAAAATGTCGTATTGAAATTTCTGACATTTTGGTAAATGTCACTAAGAATTGTCACGACCCGGATTTCCCACCCTCGGGAGTCGTGATGGTGCCTACTAATGTGAGCTAGGCAAGCCAATTCTTAACTGCTACTTCATTAACAAATTACTTCTTTTGACAATTATCAGTAATATCATGAAAACAACGGAATTAAATAAATATGCAGAAGACGTAAATTAAAGAAACTGAACAATAATGCGGAAATCAACATATGCCTCTACCCAAGAACTGGTGTCACATTACTCACGAACTTTTAAGAGTACTAAATACAACCGTTTGAAAGAAGAATATAAACTATTTGTCTCGGAAACATGAGATAACAGACTGAAATAAAAGAGAGAGGAGACGCCGGGCCTGCGGATGCCTGCAAGGCTACCTCGGTCTCACTGGACTGAAGGTTGGCTCCCGCGCTACTGCTGCTATCCAAGACCTGGATCTGTGCAAAAGAGCACAAAGTGTAGTATCAGCACAACCGACCCCATGTGCTGGTAAGTGTCCAGCCTAACCTCGGCGAAGTAGTGACGAGGCTAGGACCAGACTCCAAATAAACCTGTGTAGTTCATATATATATATATATAGACACAGACATTGGGAAAGAGATACAGGAAAAGATACAGGAATAACCAGTCAATGCGGGTAGAGAAAACATGCTGTGGGGGTGAATATAGTTCCGAATAGAAAGGCATCAAGTAAGTAAGGAAACAACATAACTAGAATATCAACAAGGAAGCAGAAATCAACAATTTGCACGGCATCACCCTTCGTGCTTTTACTCTCGTTCTCACCAAAACAATACACGGCATAACCCTTCGTGCTTTACGCTCTTCCTCACCCAAACAACAATCACAAGGCAAATAGGGTAAGGAAATCTAATACCTCGAAATATTCAAATAACACCAGGTAATGAAAGAAACAACATAACTCGGATATCAACAAGGAAATCAGAAATCAACAAATCCACGGCATCACCCTTCGTGCTTTTACTCTCTTTCCTATCATATAATCAATAAAATCGGTACGGAATGGTATATCGTGCGGCATGGCATCACACTTAGTGCTTTACACTCTTTCCTCACCAAATAATCAATAAATATCTATACGGAATGGTACATCGTACGGTACGACATCACCTTTCGTGCTTTACACTCTTTCCTCACAATAGCAAACAATGCACGGTATCACCCTCCGTGCTTTATCGCTCTTCCTCACCCAAACAACAATCACAAACAAGGGGCAAGGGATTAAACAAATAATAATAATAGAAATCCCAGCAAGGGAATACAATTAAACAGCTAAGTCCCGGCAAGGGAACAATATCAATAAATCTCAACACCCCGGCAAGGGAGATAATCAACAAAGCAACAAACATCCCGGCAAGGGAACAATTCAATAACTCTTTCTCTTTCTTTCACTTCTTACTTTATAACTCACTTTACCACTTGAGCCAATGCTCCAAAGGGTTTCATTTTCTCATATACTTTCACAATTCGTATTACCACTTGAGCCAATGCTTCTCGAAGTTCAAAGATCACTATTTCTTTCACATGCTTTCTAAAACATATAGAAATCATCATTTAGGCAAGAAAGATACCACAAGATCAGAATATCCGCAATATAAAGACTCACGGTCATGCTAGACACCAACGTATAGATACTCGTCACCATGCCTATACGTCGTACTCGACAATTATCACATAGCAAATAAGACTCAACTCCTAATCCCTCAAGCTAAGGTTAGACCAAACACTTACCTCGAAGCTTTGAACACCATTCAAGCCTCAATTATAGCTTTACCCCCTTGATTCCACCACAAATCTGCTCGAATCTAGTCACAAGTTACTTAATTACATCAATAAGTGCTAAATGAATCAACCCCAATGCATGCAAATAAGTTTTCCCAAAGTTTTATCCAAAAAGTCAAAAATCACCCCCGGGCCCACGTGGTCGAAACCCGAGGTTCGGACCAAAATCCGATTACCCATTTCCCCACGAATCCAAATGTATAATTTGTTTTCAAATTCGACCCCAAAACGAGGTCTAAATCAAGAAAAAAATCAAAAAGCCCTAACTCTACCCAAATCCCAATTTTTTTACCCTAAATTACATGTTTTAGGATTAGGAATTCATGAGATGTTGAAGGAAATGGAAGGAAACAAGCAAGGATTACTAACTAACGAAGTCTTTGGTGAAAGATAGCTTCAATGGACGCCTAAGGACCTTGGAGAAGAAGAAGTTCGTGAAAACTTAATGAAATCCCGTAGCTACTGTTTCTGAAAATTAAAATATAACTTGGCGAAATTGCCCTTCGCGTTCGCGATAGGCTGGTCGCGTTCGCGAAGGGTAAGGCTTAACAGAACCTCGCGTTTGCGGAAGGAGGCACGTGAACGCGGAGAGTACAATGGTGAGGCCCTGAAATTGGTCTATGCGAACGCGGAAAGAGGCACGTGAACGCGAAGAGGAAATCCTGCAAAGCTATACGAATGCGAGTAGGCTTACGCGAACGCGATGAAGAAAAGGAGACTCAGCTCTCAGAGCTAAATAACCCTACTCGAACGCAAGGGTAGGGACGCGAACGCGAAGGAGGAAAAATTAGAGCATCGCGAACGCGAGAGGAACAATGCGAACGCGTAGAAGAAACTGGGTCTGCAACAACTGCAACAAATCTGCAATTTTTCAAAGTTTGAAATCACTCCGAAACACTCCCGAGCCCTCGGGGCTCCTAGCCAAATACATGCACTAACTCAACAACATTCTACGAACTTAACTGTGCGATCAAATCACCAAAATAACATCAAAACAACGAATCAAACCTCAAAATCACTAGTTTATCTTCAAACTTCATAAACTTTCAAATTTAGAGTTTTAAGTCCGAAACACGTCAAACGACGTCCAATTCAACCAAACTTCACAGACATATCTTAAACCACATATAAGACCTGCACCGGGCGCCGGAACCAAAATACGGGCCCGATACCAACACGTTCTAACCAATTTTCATTTCAATTTTCTTTATAAATTTCAAAAAAACAATTTTACTCAAAAATTCATTTCTCGGGCTTGGGACCTCGGAATTCGATTCCGGGCATACGCCCAAGTCCCATATTTTCCTACGGACCCACTAGGACCGTCAAATCACGGGTCCGAGTCCGTTTACCCAAAATGTTGACCAGAGTCAAATTTACTCATTTTAATATCAAATTTTAACTTTTTTCATAGAATTTCATATTTAAGCTTTTCGGCTACATGCCCGGACTGCGCACGCAAATCAAGGCGACTAAAAATAAGGGTTTCAAGGCCTCAGAAGCACAAAATGGGTAAGAAAACAGGTGATGACCCCTTTGGGTCGTCACATTCTCCACCTCTAATACAACCGTTTGTCCTCGAACGGACAAAAGAAAGAAGTACATGAGTCGGGGAATAGATGGGGATAACGGCTCCGCATATTGGACTAAGACACTCAGGTCGATGCCTTAGGAGGCTGACCTCTCCACTGAACACGAACAAAAGGGAAACTCTTGGATCTCAACTGACGAACCTGCCGGTCTAGAATAGCTTCCAACTCCTCCTCATAAGACAAATCCTTGTCTAACTGGACAGTGCTGAAATCTAACATGTGGGATGGATCGCCGTGATATTTTCGGAGCATGGACGCATGAAAAACTGGATGCACGGTTGATAAGCTAGGCGGCAATGCAAGTCTATAAGCCACCTCTCCTACTCGATCAAGAATCTCAAACGGGCCAATGAACCTAGGGCTAAGCTTGCCCTTCTTCCCGAATCTCATCATGCCCTTCATAGGCGACACTCGGAGCAATACCCGCTCACCAACCATGAACGCCACATCTCAAACCTTCCGGTCTGCATAACTCTTTTGCCTAGACTGGGCTATACGAAGCCTATCCTGAATGATCCTGACCTTGTCCAAGGCCTCCTGAACCAAATCTGTACCCAACAACCGAGCCTCTCCCGGCTCAAACCATCCAACCGAAGATCGACACCGCCTACCATATAAAGCCTCATAAGGAGCCATCTGGATACTCGACTGGTAGCTGTTGTTGTTGGCAAACTCTGCTAAAGGCAAGAACTGATCCCACGAACCTCCAAAGTCAATAACACAAGCTCGGAGCATATCCTTCAATATCTGAATAGTCCGCTCGGACTGCCCGTCCGTCTGAGGATGAAATGTTGTACTCAACTCAACTTAGGTGCCCAACTCTCGCTGAATTGCTATCCATAAATGCAAAGTAAACTACGTACCTCAGTCCGAAATGATAGATACCGGCACACCATGAAGGCGAACAATCTCCCGGATATAGATCTCAACTAACCTCTCGGATGAATAAGAGACTACCACAAGAATGAAATGCGCTGACTTGGTCAGCCTATCAACAATGACCCAAACTGCATCGAACTTCTTCCGAGTCAACGGAAGTCCAGTAACGAAGTCCATAGTGATCCGCTACCACTTCCACTCGAGAAGATCAATCCTCTGAAACAGTCCACCAGGCCTCTGATGCTCGTACTTATCCTGCTGACAATTCAAACACCGTGCCACATATGCCACAATATCCTTCTTCATTCTACGCCACTAATAATGCTGCCACAAATCCTAATACATCTTCGCGGCGCCCGGATGAATAGAGTACCGGGAACTATGGGCCTCCTCTAAAATCAACTCTCGAAGCCCATCCACATTAGGCATACAAACACTCCCCTGCAGTCTCAAAACTCCATCAACATCTAAGGTAACCTGCTTGGCACCTCCACGCTGCACCGTATCTCTAAGGACACACAAATGGAGATCATCAAATTGTCGATCATGGATACGCTCCAATAATGAAGAACGAGCGACTGTGCAATATAATACCCGACTAGGCTCAAAAATATCCAACCTCACGAATCGAATGGCTAAGGCCTGAACATCCAAATCAAGCGGCCTCTAACTGACCGGAATAAAAGCAAGACTGCCCATACTAGCTGACTTCCTACTCAAAGCATCGACCACCACATTGGCTTTCTCCAGGTGATATAAGATAGTGATATCATAATCCTTCAACAACTCCAACCACCTACTTTGCCTCAAATTCAACTCCTTTTGCTTGAACAAGTACTGAACACCTCACACGCCACGCCATACAGATAGTGCCTCCAAATCTTCAATGCGTGAACAATGGCTGCCAACTCCAAATCATGCACTGGATAGTTCTTCTCATGAATCTTCAACTGCCTCGAAGCATAAGCAATGACCTTGCCATCCGGCATCAACACTGCACTAAGCCCAATACGGGAAGCATCACAATAGACTGTATAAGGCCCTGAACCTGTGGGCAAAGCCAATACCGATGTCGTAGTCAGAGATATCTTGAGCCTCTAAAAGCTCCCCTCACACTCGTCCGACCATATGAACTGGGCACCCTTCTGGGTCAACCTGGTCATCGGGGCTATAATAGATGAGAACCCCTTCACGAACCGACAATAGTAGCCTGCCAACCCCAAGAAACTCCGAATCTCTGTAGCTGATGCTGGTCTAGGCCAGTTCTTGACTGCCTTAATCTTCTTCAGGTCAACCTGAATACCTTTTGTTGATATGACATGACCTAGGAATGCAACTGAACTCAACCAGAACTCACACTTCAAGAACTTCACATATACTTATTATTGACGGTGACCTTGTTCAACTGCCGGTAATCAATGCACATTCTCATTGAACCATCCTTTTTCTTGACAAACAACACCGGCACACCCCAAGGTGAAATGCTGGGTCTAATGAAACCCTTCTCAAGCAAGTCTTGTAACTGCTCCTTCAACTCTTTCAACTCTGGCGGGGCCATGCGATATGGCGGAATAGAAATGGGCTGAGTGCCCGGAACCAAATCGATGTAGAAATCAATATCCCTATCGGGTGGCATACCCGGAAGGTCTGAAGGGAGAACATCAGGAAACTCACGAACCACGGGCACCGAATCAACAAAGGGAACCTCAGCACTAGAATCGCGAACATAAGCAAAATAGGCCAAACACTCCTTCTCGACCATACACCGAGCCTTCACGTATGAGATAATACTTCGGGTAGAATGACCAGGAGTCCCTCTCCACTCTAAACGGGGCAAATCCGGTAAGGCTAAGGTCACAGTCTTGGCATGTGAGTCCAAGATGGCGTGGTACAGGGATAACCAGTCCATTCCCAATACAACATCGAAGTCGACCATGTCTAATAACAACAAATCAACACGGGTTTCAAGACCCCTAATCACCACAATACAGGAACGATGAACTCGATCGACCACAATAGAATCACCCACCGGTGTAGACACATGAACAAGAATATTCAATGAATCACTAGGCATGACCAGGTACGGTGCAAAATAAGATGACACATACGAATACGTAGACACTGGATCAAATAGTACTGAAGCATCTCTATCATAAACCAAAATGGTACCTGTAATGACTGCATCTGAAGCCTCAGCCTCGGGCCTAGCTGGAAGGGCGTAACATCGGGGCTGTGCCCCACCACCCTGAACCACCTCTCTGGGATGGCCTGCTGCTGGCTGGCCTCCATCTCTGGCGGCCTGAGCTCCACCTCTAGGAACTTTACCTCCATCTCTAGCACCTCTACCCCCACCTCTAATTGGCTGGGCGAGTTGTGGAATGCCTGGTGCCTGTACTATAGCACGCGAACCCTGATGCTGAGAGCTACCTGGTGCTCGAGGGCAAAACCTGGCAATGTGACCGGTATCATCACAAGTGTACCAAGCCCTCGGCTGCTGAAGCTGCTGGCCCTGTCGACCTGAATGACCACCTCAGAAACTCTGAAGCGGCGGTGCACTGATGGGAGCTGGTGGTGCACTGTAAGGCTGCTGATCAGAATAGTGCGTTTGAGAACCACGACCACCTGAAGTACCTTGAGAGACCTGGAGAGTTGACTTAAAGGGCCTAGGAGGATGGCCTCTACCATATGAATCTCTACCTCTACACGAGGTACCACTGAATCTGCCTGAATGACGGGGCCTCTTATCTGAACCATGACCACCTCCCTTTGACAGAAGCATCTCAACTCTACGGGCCAGATTGGCCGCCTCCTAGAAAGTGATCTCCCTCCTGGCCTTCTTGGCCATCTGAAGACGAATCGGCTGAATAAGACCATTAATAAACCTCCTCACCCTCTCTCTCTCGGTGGGAAGTATGACAAGAGCATGACGAGCTAGATCGATGAACCTGGTCTCATACTGGGTGACCATCATGGAACCCTGCTGGAGGCGCTCAAACTACCTCCGAAAGGCCTCTCTTTGAGTCACAGGGAGAAACTTCTCCAAAAACAACGTTGTGAACTGCTCCCAAGTCAAAGATGGAGAACCGGCTGGTCTAGCTAAGCAATAATCCCTCCACCAAGTCTTGGCGGATCTAGACAGACGAAAGGTAGCAAAATCAACTCTATTGGTCTCAACGATCCCCATGTTCCAAAGAACCTCGTGACAACTATCCAGATAATCCTGGGGATCCTCAGTAAATGCACCGCTAAATGTAGAACTGAAGAGCTTGGTGAACCTATCCAGCCTCCACAAAGCATCGACGGACATAACCGCTCCATCGCCAGTCTGAGCTACTATACCCAGCAGAACTTCCACAGTTGGTTGAACCGCTGGAACCTGAACTTGGGGAACTACTTGCTCTGGAGTGCGCGTAGCAGGAGTCCGAGCCCCTCCTCCAGCCTGAGAAGTGGCTGGTGCTACGGGAAGCAAACCCGCTCGGGTGACACTTTCCATGAGGCCCACCAATCGGACTAGCGCGTCCTGAATAACTGGGGTGGCAATGAACCCCTCTAGGACCTAAGCTGGGCCTACCAGAACTGCTAGGGCCGGAACCTCCTCCTCAAAATCAACCTGAGGCTCCGCCACTGGTGATGCTGCTCGGGGCTGAGCTCTGCCCCTACCTCGGCCTCTAGCACGACCTCGGGCTCGCCCTCTGCCCCTGATGGAAGCTGTTGCTGGGGGCTCGGGCTGCTGAGCGGTAGATGAGGAAGCGCGTGTTCTTACCATCTGCGAAAGAATAAAGTAGAAATTCAATCAGTATTTGAGAAACAAAACCGCACGACAGAAAAGAACAAATGTGAAGTTTTCCTAACTCCGTAGCCTCTGAGGGATAAATACAGACGTCTCCGTATAGATCCCTCAGACTCTACTAAGTTTGTCTATGAGTTGTGATACCTATGTAACCTAGAGCTCTAATACCAACTTGTCACGACCCGGATTTCCCACCCTCGAGAGTCGTGATGGCGCCTACTAATGTGAGCTAGGCAAGCCAATTCTTAACTGCTACTTCATTAACAAATTACTTCTTTTGACAATTATCAGTAATATCATGAAAACAACGGAATTAAATAAATATGCGGAAGACGTAAATTAAAGAAACTGAACAATAATGCGGAAATCAACATATGCCTCTACCCAAGAACTGGTGTCACATTACTCACGAACTTCTAAGAGTACTAAATACAACCGTTTGAAAGAAGAATATAAATTGTTTGTCTCAGAAACTTGAGATAACATACTGAAATAAAAGATAGAGGAGACGTCGGGCCTGCGGACACCTGCAAGGCTACCTCGGTGTCTCACTGGACTGAAGGCTGGCTCCAGCACTACTACTGCTATCCAAGACCCGGATTTGTGCAAAAGAGCACAGAGTGTAGTATCAGCACAACCGACCCCATGTACTGGTAAGTATCTAGCCTAATCTCGGCGAAGTAGTGACGGCTAGGACTAGAATCCAAATAAACCTGTGTAGTTCATATATATATATATATATATATGTATATATATATATATATATACATATATATATATATACACAATAACCAGCCAATGCGAGTAGGGGAAACATGATGTGGGGGTGAATATAGTTCCGAATAGAAAGGCATCAAGTAAGGAAGGAAACAACATAACTAGAATATCAACAAGAAAGCAAAAAGCAACAATTTGCACGACGTCACCCTTCGTGCGTTTACTCTCGTTCCCACCAAAACAATACACGACATCACCATTTGTGCTTTACGCTCTTCCTCACCCAAACAACAATCACAAGGCAAACAGGGTAAGGAAATCTAATACCTCGAAATAATCAAATAACAGCAGGTAATGAAAGAAACAACAAAACTCGGATATCAACAAGGAAATCAGAAATCAACAAATGCACGACATCACCCTTCGTGCTTTTACTCTATTTTCTCACCATATAATCAATAAAATCGACACGGAATGGTATATCGTGCGACACGGCATCACACTTCGTGCTTTACACTCTTTCCTCACAATAGCAAACAATGCACGGTATCACCCTTCGTGCTTTATCGCTCTTCCTCACCCAAACAACAATCACAAACAAGGGGCAAGGGATTAAAAAAATAATAATAATAGAAATCCCGGCAAGGGAATACAATTAAACAGCTAAGTCCCGGCAAGGGAACAATATCAATAAATCTCAACACCCCGGCAAGGGAGATAATCAACAAAGCAACAAGCATCCCGGCAAGGGAACAATTCAATAACTCTTTATTTTTCTTTCACTTCTTACTTTATAACTCACTTTACACTTGAGCCAATGCTCCAAAGGGTTTCATTTTTCTCATATACTTTCACAATTCATATTACCACTTGAGCCAATGCTTCTCGAAGTTCAAAGATCACAATTTCTTTCACATGCTTTCTACAACATATAGAAATCATCATTTAGGCATGAAAGATACCACAAGATCAGAATATCCGCAATATAAAGACTAACGGTCATGCTAGACACCAACGTATAGATACTCGTCACCATGCCTATACGTCGTACTTGACAATTAGCACGTAGCAAATAAGACTTAACTCCTAATCCCTCAAGCTAAGGTTAGACCAAACACTTACCTCGAAGCTTTGAACACCACTCAAGCCTCAATTATAGCTTTACCCCCTTGATTCCACCACAAATCTGCTCGAATCTAATCACAAGTTACTTAATTACATCAATAAGTGCTAAATGAATCAACCCCAATGCATGCAAATGAGTTTTCCCAAAGTTTTACCCAAAAAGTAAAAAATCACCCCTGGACCCACGTGGTCGAAACCCGAGGTTCGAACCAAAACCCGATTACCCATTTCCCCACGAATCCAAATGTATAATTTGTTTTCAAATTCGACCCCAAAACGAGGTCTAAATCAAGAAAAAATCAAAAAGCCCTAACTCTACCCAAATCCCCAATTTTTTACCCTAAATTACATGTTTTAGGTTTAGGAATTCATGAGATGTTGAAGAAAATAGAAGGATACAAGCAAGGATTACTAACCCACGAAGTCTTTGGTGAAGGATAGCTTCAATGGATGCCTAAGGACCTTGGAGAAGAAGGAGTTCGTGAAAATTTAATGAAATCCCGTAGCTACTGTTTCTGAAAATTAAAAATATAACTAGGCGAAATTGTCCTTCGCGTTCGCGACAGGCTGGTCGCGTTCGCGAAGGGTAGGGCTTAACAGACTATCGCGTTCGCGGAAGGAGGCACACCAACGCAGAGAGTAAAATGGTGAGGCCCTGAAATTGGTCTATGCGAACGCGGAAAGAGGCACGCAAACACGAAGAGGAAATCCTGCAAAGCTACGCGAAAGCAAGTAGGCTTACGCGAACGCGATGAAGAAAAGGAGACTCAGCCCCCAGAGTCAAATAACACTACATGAACGCGAGGGTAGGGACGCGAACGCGAAGGAGGAAAAATTAAAGCATCGCGAACGCAAGAGGAACAATGCGAACGCGTAGAAGAAACTGGGTCTGCAACAGCTGAAGCAAATCTGCATTTTTTCTAAGTTTAAAACCACTCCGAAGCACTCCCGAGCCCTCGGGGCTCCTAGCCAAACACATGCACTAACTCAACAACATTCTACGAACTTAACCGTGCGATCAAATCGCCAAAATAATATCAAAATAACGAATCAAACCTCAAAATCACTAATTTTTCTTCAAACTTCTTAAACTTTCAAATTTAGAGTTTTAAGTCCGAAACACGTCAAACGACGTCCAATTTCAACCAAACTTCACAGAAATATCTTAAACCACATATAAGACCTGTACCGGGTGCCGCAACCAAAATAAAGGCCCGATACCAACACGTTCTAACCAATTTTCATTTCAATTTTTTTTATAAATTTCAGAAAAATAATTTTACTCAAAAATTCATATCTCGGGCTTGGGACCTCGGAATTCGATTTCGGGCATACGCCCAAGTCCCATATTTTCCTACGGACCCTCCGAGACCGTCAAATCAAGGATCCGAGTCCGTTTACTCAAAATATTGACCGGAGTCAAATTTACTCGTTTTAATATCAAATTTTAGCATTTTTCATAGAATTTCATATTTAAGCTTTCTGGCTACACGCCTGGACTATACACGCAAATCGAGGCAACTAAAAATGAGATTTTTAAGGCCTCGGAAGCACGAAATGGGTAAGAAAACAGGTAATGACCCCTTTGGGTCGTCATAAGAATATTTACAACATATACAAAAATGTCATTTCCACTTTATGTGAATGTCTTTAAAAAAGTTTAGTGACATATCTTTTACAACATAGCAAAATGTCGCATTAAATGTTTGACACTTAAATTAATATCGGTATCCTATTTTTTAGAATGTAAATAATAATGCTTTGTTTAGTTTCATCATGAACACATTTACATTTACAAATATCAACTTATATAACAAATATGAAATAAATTTAAAACAAATATCTTTTAGCACAATAACCAAAGAACAAAGTAGCAATATAAAACGTACTTAGTACAAGATAAATAATGTCAAATCAAATGATTTGTTCTCATGTAAAACTTAAATCTAACTAAATAATAAAAGATAGTAATTTCAATGTGTAAGTACTTTAAGATCACTCCTAATTCGAATTAATTTTCCTCAACTTCTAGACTAAATCTTATAAAACCAACTCTCCACCGACAAGCTTTTCACTTCCAGTAATTGATATCACTTCCTTCAAGAATGTTGCAGAAGAGGTCACAAGAAAAAAAAAAAGAATTATCCCTTTATAATAAAGTGAATTCTTTCCTTCTCTAAAACAATTGGAATACAAAAAATAATAACATATTCAAGTTCTAAAAGAGAAACAAATTGATGATGAATGTAATACTAGCAACTGAAGAGAAAAAGAAACATACAACATAAATCAAAAAATCCAAGAAAGTAAAAAAAACCGCCCAAACCGAACAATTGAAATGTTGTAGTAATATCATAATGCAGTTGATGATATTTTCTTGGTTGTGGGGGGATGTGAGAGGAAGGGAGAAAATATAACTCCACCCGATGGAGGTTCTGCAAAATTTAAATAAATATAAACATGATCAGGCCTAAAAAGCTAAATACAAGTAAGCACACATAAAGCTACTTGCCCAAGAAAGGTTGAAACAAAATCTAAATGAGATAGCTCACTTAGGAGAATCTATTTACCTCTACGATAATAATGAATTTTCTGTAACAAATGCTATATTAATAGTCAATAATGCACATTCATATCAGAGTTCAACATCAATTTTGTACTAGAAAAATGGTGTTCAATAAAAACCACAATTTCACCCTTTACCAAGGAAAAGAAAATGCTCAGCTATTCTCCATTCATCTTGCACTTAAGAAAATCATTCCTTACTCTTTTAGTTTTAAATTTTCTTTGAAACTGAGGCAAAAACAGGGTGGGAGAGGGGAGGGTTAAATTCTGAAATATTAGTTTCCGTAAATGGTATATTGAGATGAAAACTAATGAATGTTATATAAGTTTTGCAAAGTATAATATGAAGGGTTTCTCCCTTTGAAAAGGAGGAACAAGAACCTTGTAATTTTTTTAAACTTACCCGCTTCTTTTTCTTTGTGCCAACTTCACTAACTCCAGTCTTCTTGATTATGTTAATCTGAGAAGAAATATTAGATTGGTTACTCTGTAGTTTACAAAATTTATAACTTAGAAAATTGTGAATACAAGATATATAAAAACAGGACAAAAGTCATATAATAATTTTTATTTCATAATATGCTGGCGTTTCAATCATAGATCTTTATTTCCCTCATCTAGGTAAGAGTTTTCAACTTACTCTTTCTTCCAGGTTCTACAAAAGGCTAAATATCTTGTGTAGGAGGGTAAAATCATGCTTGATGGGAATCTTATTAATTAATAAAAAGAAAAAAAAGAAGCTAACTTCTTCACAGCTGCAACAAGAATGCCACCATCATTGTCAAACATTAGTTTAAAAATGGAACTCCATCCTTAAGTGTAAGCTAGAGAAGAGCCTCAAGAGTTGCGATGCTTTTTCATAAGAACATGCATCAAAGATGAGAAAGCTCTTCAACCTTTCCAAGGAAGATGATATCAGGAAGTATGTCAATACCTACCACCAAAATTTCACTACCAAAAATGGAAAAAAAGGCAAGGAAAGCTCATAAGATTTAGTTGCTTGTGACTAGGACAAAAACACAGATTATTTCTCAGCAACTCTCCACACAGACTCCTCAATTGTGATTCATCGGTTCGATATACTTCAATATTCAATCAACCCAACAATACTTATTGCTAAAATAATCATTCTAACTATTGTTTGCAAAGCACTAAAAACTAAATTTCAACCATTATTATTGCTCATTGGCTCAACTGCTGGTTCATTATTGTACACTTTGTGAATCTTGATCAACTCTTCATAAACAGCTTCACTTTCAATTAGAAATACTCATAATCATTTTTACTGGAAAATACTCATAATCGTTTTTGAGAGGACATAACAGCTTCACTCTCAATTAGAAATACTCATAATCGTTTTTACTGGAAAATACTCATAATCGTTTTTGAGAGGACATACTCATAATCGTTTTTACTGGAAAATAGCCTCTATACTTTAAAGTGCTATTTTGAAGCTTTACGTAACTGAAGCGAAAATTGACATAGTTAAAACTATACTCTTCAAAAGTATGCAGAAAAATATATAGTTAAATGAGTTTACGAACTCACCATGTTTGTGTGAACAAGTGAAACAGGTGATAGTGATTGTTGGTGATCGTCCATTGAGTTATCAGAAACCTATCACAAAAGAGGAAAATTATTACAATTAAAAGAAAACTAAATTACAAGATTATCTTAAATACAATAAATTTTTGCTAAAGAGCATAATATTTTTTACCTGCTTATCACCACATAATTTCCTATTTGAGCCAATAATAATACCCAAAGATTCTAGATATGCCTTTATACCCAGCTTTACTTTATCATCTATTTTTGCATCCATATCCTTTGTTGCTTCTAACATTTTTGCCCCATCACTTTTATTTCTTCTTTTTCTTCAAATAACTTTTTCTCCCTCTTCTCTATTTCTTCTTTTGCTTCAGCCAATTTTTTTTCCATCACAATTCTCATAGCGGATGTAGCTTTTTCAACTTCTATCTCAACTCTTATATCAAAATCTCTTTGCTAAGCCTGAAATCGCTTATATGCAGGGCCATAAACAAAACTTGGAGCTGCTCCTTTTCCTAAAGTTTGAACATTTTCATGAGTGTTTGGTCCCATAACCTGTGCATACACATCATTGGGAGCACTTTCAGGGACATTTAACTCAAGATACACCTTACCAAGTTCATCCACTTCTTTCTTTTGGAAAGAAAAGGCAAACCAATGAAAAGTTAATAAAATTTTATATTGCCAAAAAAAGTAGTTTATATTCATAAAGAATGAGAATTTACCATAGTTTCATTAGCTATCTCATTTACTGGTTGTTTATTCTTTCTCATATGTATTTCTTTGAATACTTTGATACGACTTGGTTTTACACCATTCTTCTTTGTCATCTGTTTAAATAGTAAAAAATTTATGGCAAATATATTCAAGAAAATAAGTATTGATATATAAATTGCAGAAAGCTTATAGTAAATATGGCATACATCATCTATAATTTGAGAATGACTTATAGTAATATGGCATACTAGATCTTTTTGCTCCAAAAGAAATTTAGAAAAAGAACACAATTGGCTAATTGCATACTTAAGTACCAAAGTTAATTTCCAAAAACAATTAACAATTTGCTGTTGAAAAGTAGTCAAAACATTAAACAACAGTGAAACATTCAATTTCTTTTTCCTAGATAAGAAATGAACTACTGAAAAGTCTTTACAATTAGAATCTTCACCCAACTAACATCTCTTTCTTATTTCTTTTTTCCTTTTTTGGTCAAAAAAAGTAATTGTACATGACACTCTTAAATAGCATTTAAATAATCCTGGACAGATTACATTGTAGTATATCCATAGTGTAAAGTACAACACTTCAATTATTAACAACCAGAAATAGTGGAGCGCAACACACAGAATAAGCGTATTATACACTCAGTTATACAGAATAAGTACCTAGGAAGTTTTCTGTTTCATATGAATCATTTCTTGATTTACCAGATCGGATAGCTTGTCCTTCATTTTATGGCCAATTTTGAGGTGGTTGAGGCATCGCCGCACCGCCCATTTGTTCTTCTTGTTGCTCCGAAAAATCAGGCAAAAGCATTTCTTGACTGGAATTTCTCAGTTTTTTTCTTGCCATCACAACAAAGTTGCTCAAAAACTATAGTTCCTACAAAATTAAAAAATATTTTCTACTATCCAGACGTATAAAATAATATCAAACTAGCACGTCAAACAAAAAGACATATACGCATGTGAGATTTAAACAACTAAAAAGCATAATAAGAATTCTCGAACTCGATGATCTATGTTTAATAACAATCTTTACTAAAATAGTGACAAAAATAATAAAAGTAACTAAGATATGTCGTCTTCTTCATCATATGTTTCAATACTTTCCAAAGTAAGTGGGTCAATTTCTATTTCCGACACACCTTCTCTAACCCATTTAATATCCTCTTCATTTTCAAACCAATCTAACAATCGATATCTAAAAGATATTTTGTATAAAGTGACATAACTGTATAGACCGCAGAAACTTTTACTTGATAAATTAATATTAATATATTTATTAAAAACAGCAAAATGAGGTACTCCTCACAAGATTAACACCAAACTTTTTCTCTCTCTCTCACACACAAAAGAAAAATACAAGATCCAATTTTTTCAACCAAAGCAGACAACAAAATAAATAACCAATATGTTACTATACAATAATCAACCCTTTAATCACCAAGAAACCAATAATTTAATTAATCTAAGCATAATCTACCATTAAATAATGAAAATCTTATATCCAACTTTATAAATGTACTAAACAACAAACGTCCAAAAATACACTGTTTGACCACCAAAAAAATCAAAATCAATCTACCAATCAATACCTAAAAGAGAAAATTATTAACCCAAATTCGAACAAATAAGAAAAAGAAAGAAATCTGTTAACCCAAATCCGAACAACCAAGAAAAATAAAGATATTTGTTAACTAAATTGGGTACCTTGAATTTATAGAAAACAAGCTTTGTGGATCTCAGCAGCAAAAGCCTCAGCGATTTTCATCTCCAAGTATCTATTATAGTACAGTGAAATGCAAAAGATTAGGTTTTTCGTATAAGGAAAAGATTTGGCGATAAGAATTTTGCTTCCCTCCTCCCAATTCTTAAATTAGTTTTTTCGTAGAATTCTAACTAAGGAAGAAAAATTAAATTTAAGAATTGGGAGGAGGGAAGCAAAATTCTTATCGCCAAAATCTTTTCCTTCTAAATCTTCGATACTTTTCATACATAGCTCCTTTTGAGTCTTGGGGAAGAGGGAGCAGACTTGAGAAAATTTGGCAAACCCAATTTGAGATTTTGACCCAAAATTGATTTTGAGATAAGAGAGGGAATGATTTATAGCCTGTTTGGCCAAGCCTTTTTTTTGGGCCAATAGTTTTTTTTTTTTTTTGCTTTTGGCCAAAAATTGAGGTGTTTGGCCAAGCTTTTGGAAGGAAAAAAATGCTTTTGAGGAGAAGCAGAAGCAGTTTTGGAGAAGCAGAAAAAAATAGCTTCTCTCCAAAAGCACTTTTCTGAGAAACACTTTTGAGAAAAATACAATTAGAAGCAGTTTTCAAAAGCTTGGCCAAACACTAATTACTGCTCAAAAGTGTTTTTCAAATTAATTAGCCAAACACATACTCTTTCTCACCAAAAGCACTTTTTTAAAAAGTACTTTTGAGAAAAGAACTTCTCAAAATAAACTGCTTTTGGAAGCTTGGCCAAACGGGCTATTAATTAGCTTTCTCAATTGTGGTCAATAAATGTTTGGTTCCTTGGTTTCATATATATTTTTATTTTTTTTTAAATATTTCATCTTTAAATCCAACATCTAACAAGTAGTAGTAATATAATAATATATATTTTAACTAAACATTGATATTTTAATTAAAAATTTTAAATTGGCAAAATTTATTAAAAGGCGAGGCATATGGCGTGGGCATTTCACTGAATATCGGGGGGGGGGGGGGGAAGCCCCATCGATCTTTAAATTTTTTAGTTCAAGAAATCAAAAATTTTGCCGATTTAAAACTTTTAATTAAAATATTATATATATATATATATATATATATATATATGAGCAGTATGCTTAGTGCTTGTAACTTTTTCTTCTCACTCAAAAATTCAGCTTATCTTGTAGCACCACTAACACTATCTTTTGTCACATCTTCTTTTCTTCTTTATGTTACATCTTCTTTTCTTTATGTCACGTCTTCTTTTCTTTAATTGTCTTTCGCATTGGCACGCCTAGTGGGATACCAAAATTATTGCTCTTTCTATATATAGAAAGTACACTAAAAGTTTAAGAAAATCATAGGATTAAGGAAACTCATAAAAAAATAAAATATCTAACATATTTTACAAGTATAAACAATGCAATAGTGTTACAATTGTTATCAAACTACATATATTTGATTGCTTCCCTAAAAGGCTTGAAGTTATAAATTAAACTATTATCGAACTACACATTTAATTACCTTCCTAAAAGTAATAATCAATAAACTTTATCAATATTATAATTCAAAATATTACCCCTTCAGGAATAAATACAAAGTATTAAAGTATCTTTTGGTAGAAATAAATCTAAGAACTACAAATCAATAGCGAGTGAGGATATACAGTTCGACAATCTATATATTCAGAGAAAATGATCAAATAACATTAACCCTCACGATATTCTCACTTAGTAAATATACAATACTATGACTCATTATTTGAGTTAAGATCATTCATTTGTTAATGTATTTTGAGGGTCAACACTATTAATTAGAAAATTTAACAGATGATTTACCTAATACTTATTGAGCGAGCACGAACGCTGAGCGATAGGCGTGTAAGGCGCATAATATTATGTTTGAGATGCATGTAAGCCTCACAAATTAAGCCCTACACTTGAGCCGCCTCAAGATATTGTGCAAATGACTCGCCCAGGAGCTAGTCTTGGACGGGCCTTTTAAATTATTATGCAACAAGAATCGAAATCGTCTATATTGTAGGTAATTATCATAATATTTGAACAAATTAAATATTAAATATAAAGGGCGTGATATTTTTTTAAGACAAAGAATGATTTAAAATTTAGAAACTATAGAGAAATTTTCAATCGTAGATGTTAATGTTTGTAATTACCGGCAAATAATATGACATTTAAAGTAAGGTCATATTTTTTTTGTCATTTGTATCAAAAGTTTTTACAACATTTGTTAAAGTGTCGTATTTTTACTACAGTTTGGACCAAATGTCATTGTTTTTATGATATTTTATACCAAATATCGTCCTTTTTATGCCATTTTGTATCAAATGTCTAATTTTTACGATATTTTGTAGAAGATGTTGCACTTTTTACGACATTTCTTAAAAAATGTCATTATGTTGACGACATTTTGTATCAAATATCGTTATTTTAATGATATTTCCTATCAAATGTCATTTTTACGATATTTAGTATCAAATGTCATTGTTTCTATGACAATTAATATTAAATGTCATAGTTTTTACGATATTTTGTCATAAATGTCAAAAAAGGAAATTTCCGACATTTATTTCAATAATCACTAAATAAATGTCGTTGCATCCTCAATTTCCTGTAGTTGAATGATAATTTTCTTTAGAATAAAAATAATTTAAAGCTGTCACGATCTCAAGTTCTCACCTTAGGATGTCGTGATGGCACCTAGTCCCTAAGACTAGGTAAGCCTAGCACATTCTGAGTTAATAACAGAATTGCACTATTTAATCATGTAATGACCCGATCGGTTATTTTGAGTGTTATAGCCCCGTTCTCTCATTTACTGCTTATTCAATGATCAATTGTTGATATGTAACTTACCTGGGTAGTTGATTTGGTTCTGAGGATGTTTCAGAGTAAATTGGGATACTTAGTCCCAAGGTTGGAAGCTTAACTTGAAAGAGTTAAGCGGATATTGACTTATGTGTAAACGACTCCGGAATGGAGTTTTGATGGTTCCGATAACTCTGTATGATAATTTTGGACTTAGGAATTTGTTCGGATAGTGATTTGGAGGTCCATAGGTATTTTGGCTTGAAATGGTGAAAGTTGGAAAAATAAAAGTTTGGAGAGTTGAGAGGTTTGAACAAGAGTTGACTTTGTTGTTACCCAGCTCAAAATTTGATTCCAAAAGTTGAAATTGGTTTTTTGTGTCATTTATGACTTGTGTGCAAAATTTGAGGTCAATCGAACTTGATTTGATAGGTTTCGACATCGAACATAGAAGTTAGAAGTTCATAAGTTTATTAGGCTTGAATCGATGAGCAATTCGTGATTTAGTGTTGTTTGATGTGATTTGACGCTTCAAGCGAGTTTGTATGATATTATTAGGACTTGTTGGTATGTTTGGTTGAGGTCCAGAGGGCCTCGGGTGTGATTAGGATCATGTTCGGTGCATTTGGAACCTTGGAGAAACTCCTGATTTCTGCTACTGTATTCTTATATGCAATCACGAGTATGATGTCGCAATCACGAAGGTTTGTGGATCACTCATGTATTTGATTTCAGCATGGTTCAATTGGATGGTGATTTGACTTTTGATGTGGAGCCGGTGGCCATTTTGGGTCAGCATGTTCGAAAGTTGAGGTCAAAGGACATAGCTTCAGTGAAGGTGCAGCGGAGAAGTCATCCAGTTGAGGAGGCTACTTGGGAGACCAGGGGAGATTTAGAGCATATATCCACGCCTATTTGAGACTCCAGGTACGTTTCTAGACACGTTCAAGGACGAACGTTTGTTTAGGGGGGAGGATGTAAAGACTTGGCCGGCTATTTTGAGAGTTGTCGCCCCATTTTCCTATTTTTACTGCTCATCTTATGCTTATTAGTTGCTATGTGACTTGTTGGGGTAGTTGGTTCGGGTGCAGAGAGGTTTCAGAATGAGTTGAGACACTTAGTCTCAAGGTTGGAAGCTTAAGTTGAAATGGTTGACAGAATGTTGACTTGTGTGTGAATGGCTCCGGAATGGCGTTTTGATGGTTCTGTTAGCTCCATTGGGTGATTCTTGACTTAGGAGTGTGTTTGATTAGTGATTTGGAGGTCCGTAGGTAATTTTCTCTTGAAATGGTGAAAGTTGAAAAAATAAAAGTTTGGAAAATTGAGACGTTTGACCGAGAGTTGAGTTTGTCGTTACCGGACTTGGAATTTGATTTCGAAAGTTGGAATAGGTTTGTTGTATCATTTATGACTTGTGTGCAAAATTTGAGGTCAATCGAACTTGATTTGATAGGTTTCAGCATCGAATATGGAAGTCAGAAGTTCATAAGTTCATTAGGCTTGAATCGATGTACGATTCGTGGTTTTATTATTGTTTGATGTGATTTGGCGCTTCAAGCAAGTTTGTATGATATTTTTAGGATTTGTTGGAATATTTGGTTGAGGTCTAGAGGGCCTCGGGTGTGATTCAGATCATGATCGGTGCATTTGGAACCTTGGAGGAATTGCTGATTTCTGCTACTGGTTTTCTTATATGCGATCGCGAGTGTGATGTCGCGATCACGAAGGGTTGTTGATCACTGATGGAAAATTGTTCTATGCGATTGTGTGGTGAGGTCCGCGATCGCATAGCTTGAGCATTTGATGTATCGCGAATACGTGGGTAAGGTCGTGTTCGCATAGAGGAAAAAGGGAAGGCTGGGACTCACGCACATTTGTTCATCGCGAACTCGTGAAGTCGTTCGCGACCGCGTAGGTCTGTTGAGTCACTGCATCGCGTTCACGTGGATATTTATGTGTTTGCATAGAGTAAAGTTTTGGGCAGTTGAGTTTGTGCTTCGGAACGCGAGGCACATTCCGCGTTCGCGAAGAAGGGACATTTGGTAGATTCTCAAGGGAGTGATTTGGGTAAGTGCTTCTAACTTGGTTTTGGTTAAATTACATGAATATATCATTAATTTTATCATTTAATTAGTGACTTGGATTGAAAAATTTAAAAAAATTATAGAAACCTCCTAGGCTTTAATTTGAGGATGTGAAGGCCGAGTTATGATCGGATTTGAGTAATTTTAGTATGGTTGGACTCATGGTTGAATGTGTGTTCGAATTTTGTTAATTTTGTCGGATTCCAAGACGTGGGCTCGGGGGCTGACTTTTTGAGTTGGTTTTTTGACTTTTGACTAAGAACTTAACATTTTCATATGGAATTGATTCGTATGACTCGTGTTGATTGTATCGAATTATTTATGGCTAGATTCGAGGACTTCAAAGGCCGATTCGCGAGGCAAGGGCTTGTTGGAGTAGGGATTTATACCGTTTGAGGTAAGTAACACTTCTAAACTTGGTTCTGAGGGTATAAATCCCTGGATTACGTGTTATGTGGTTGGTATTGAGGTGAAGCACATGCTAGGTGACAGGCGTGTGGGTGTGCACCGTAAGAATTGTGACTCGGTCGATTCCGTGGAACTGTGTAGTTAAATAATCTTGTTGTTGTCACACCTCCTTTTTCCGCCCCCGCGGGGGCGCAAGGAGTTTTCTCCAATTAAAGGACAGTCGAAACGGGATTTGTTTATTTATTTCAGAGTCGCCACCTGGGAATTTTATGGCGTCCCAAGTCACCGGTTTTAATCCCGAATCGAGGAGAATATGACTCTGTTTGTCATTCTGCGAACCAGAAATCCGAGTAAGGAATTCTGTTAATTCGGGAGAAGGTGTTAGGCATTCCCGAATTCCGTGGTTCTAGCACGGTCGCTTAACCATTTTTATACTTGGCTTAATTATCTTGATTTACTAAATATATTTTCTGTTGTTATATAATTCTGTTACCGCCTTAAAATATTTATAATTAGAGACCTTTAAACGAATCACGCATACGTATATTCGTGTTATATATTTTTACAAGCATGAAGAATCGTGTCACGCATACGTGTACACAATACGTGTACACAATAAGATTGATAATATTATTTTTTTGTATATTTTTATTAAAAAAAACTTATGTTCGAAATTGTGCTTAAAAAATAAAATTAAGAACATCGTCGCTTTTGTATGATTAAATAGTGAACTGCACATCTCGAGTTTAATTTAACATCCTCTGAAGAACCTCTTTTATTAAAAGTTTGCTCGAAGTTGCGCGAACGCATAATCTGAATTGCCTTTAGAAATATAATCAGGTCACGCGAACGCATCCCTAATTACACAAAATATTCTTTATAAATTCTCTACAAATGTTTATTATGTCCATTTATTTTTAACGTGAAAGTCATGGGAAATCATTGATTTGGATGCCTCCAAATTTCTAAAAAAAAAGAATTCAAAATTTATTTGATGTTGACCGAGTTATATTTTACACGTATGGATTATATATCTCAAAGACTATTCAAATTTAAAGAATTAATGATATGAAAAATAAATAATGTGCAACTACATTTACCATTTTATTAGTTAATACGGTATTAGTATACTAAAAAAGCAAATTACATGCAAAATTCGGAAAGATTTAATTGGATAAACAAACTAATATTTTTCGAAGAATTTTCATTATTCTATTTGGAGCGAATACTATTTATACATTTTGACATAAAATGTTACAATTTGTATTTATAAATCTCACCTCCTTCTCATCAACTTGTTCTTAATCTAAAATTATAATCATTTGGTTAATTTGTTTACGATGATAGATAAAATCAAGTTGATAAGAAAGAGAACTATTATACAAATTGATTCAATAAAATGGCATCACATGCAACGTAGTTGTACGTCTGAACCATTCATAATATATTCTAACATCGTAACGGATTATATCAACTCACCTTTCACCTATGGTTATACACGTAACCATTATCACGCCATATACGAACCACACACAACTTACATCAATCTAGCTTTAAACAAAATCGGATTTTTTGACAAGATATGCTAGTAATGTAATTTCTTGATACTTCCATACTATTCTATACTTAGCCAACAATATCATAAGATTTAATTAATGGCTAGCTTACTGCCATGTTCTCTATATATAATTCGAATATAGCTATACTTAGTGAGATTCTGAAATAAATAACATTATTACAAAGCTTATGCGAATTTCAAAAGAAGATGATTAACTAACAGTTCTCACGTCAAGTGTAAGCTAATAGTCAAATAAAAATAAAATAAACTCAGCTAATGCTTTAAGATGAACATCACATATTTGAAATTTTAAATTTCATTTTTTTCTTTTTCTTGCAATATTGAAGCTTTTCATGGCATAGACCTACAAATATGTACCTGAAATGAGGATAAGAGAGGTAAATTTCAGCAGTAGCAGCAGCAACAAAATCAGCAGAATATACAGGACCCGTGAAACCCAGACGCACAGTAGCAGGACTCTTTAAGAAATTTCAGATTTTAAACCAAACAATAGGATCAAACAAATCCGGACAGATTTAAGGGAAACAATATTTCTGATTTTTAAGACTTAGGAAAAGGCAAACTGAAAAGCTCTCAATTTCAAAACAAAGAATCAGCCTCAATACTAGTTTCTGATGTAGAATTCTGTTTTACTGTTTCTGGTTTTTCTTTCTTTCTATCTTCTTCTTGTTTCAGATTTTCTTTCTTTTCTTTCTTCTGTTTTTATTCTCTCTATTATTCTCTGTCCGTTTTTTTTTTCTGTTTCTCCTCTATTATCTCTCCCTCTTTCAGATTCGTTCCTTTTTTCTTGTTCCTCTCTGTGTGTTCAAGACTTCCTATATATAATCCCAACCCTTTAATCAATTAAAATCAATCACTTTCTCCTACCAAACCCATTATCTTCCCACTCACCCCATTACATTAAATAAATATATCACCCCACCCCATTATATTTTGTCTCCCATGCCTAACATAAACAAATACAAGATTCCCCCACACTAAAATTTGTCTTGTCCCCCCTTTATATTAAACAACCATATCACAACCCACCCCATTACATTTTGTCCCCCATGCTTCACATAAAAAATTACAAAAATGTACAATTCCTAAACTACCCCTCCGACCTTACTGAAATTACTAAACTACCCCTGAACGTACTGCAAATTACTAAATTACCCCCATCAGCTATAACAAATCAATTAATCAAACTCAACCAAAATATAGCCAATATGACCAATTTCTACATAAATTCAAACAACAAATCACATGAACATGATTTCTTCAACATTTCAACAACAAATCACATGAACACAAATTGAACAACAAAGAACAACTAAAATTTGATTGAACAATATCAACAACAAACCTATTTTCAGATTCAACAACAACAACAATCAAACAAGTATATTTAGATTTCTAAATTCAATAATATTGAACTTAAAATTAACTCTAACAACATTACAACCAACAATTCCTATATTAAACTTAAACAAGATTATGAGACAAATTCAAGAAATAATCATAAATGATAAACAAGAAATCAAACTATACAAATTTCGGATTCAAGCGATTTAAACTACCATTCTTTTATATTAACATTAAATCCTTTTTAAATTAATAAAACAAACTGAAAAATATTTAATTGAATCTTAACTTAAATCTTAACAACATTATAAATGAACTAATCAATTTTTATCTAGAAATAAACAAGAAAAATGAAACAAAACAAACTGAAAAAAATAAAAAATAAAACGATGAACATGAAATTACTATCAAACATATTTGATTTCAAATCCGAAAAATATCAAACAAATTAACGGACAGAAACGAAACTTACAACTAACCGGAAATGAGCAACGATGAACTCGAACGGACACGGACAACTCGAACAAAGCTTGAATAAACGGGGTCTGTTTGGTGATAATAGAAGCTGGACGAAGCAGCAAATAGCAACGTCCATGGCGGGCAGCAGCAGCGATCGCGAGCAGCAAGTGAAGGAGCAGCGACGTGTTTGGTTACGTGAAGAAGCTGGCGCGGGCAGCAGCCATGAAAGCAGACACAACTTGATATTTTAGTTGGTGCCGAAGAAAGACGACGAAGCAGCAGAAGCAGCGATGAAGCAACAGTGACGACTCCAAACAGCAGCAGCGCGACGAAGAGGAAAGGACGCAGCAGCAGTAAAACAATGCGACATGACGAGGAAGATGAAGCAGAAACAGTCATGAACTTATTTGAACGTGCGGGGCTGCTGGAGGTCGACGAACCATTCGTCGTCGATGAATGGATGTAGCAGCTGGTCGTTTGGACTTGAGGTTGAAGGCAACCATGGACGCCGAGCTCAAGCTTGAGCTCGACGAGCTTCATCAATGGCGGATAGGACTGGGGTCGTTTAGTCGAGCCGGGGTCGTGAGGGTGACGTGAGTGTGTGTGTGTCGAGGGGATAGGCAGGGCGGCCATGGATGATGCTTGGAGAAGCTGCAAGGGGCAGCCATGGGAGGTGGGGTTTAGAAGGTTTGGAGAAGAAGAAACCAAAGTGGGGGGGGGGGATGGCTTAGCTCTTAGGGTTTTTTTTTGTTTTGTTTTTTTTGTAAAATGTAAGATAATAGGATGTTGGGTTATGGGCTGGGTCGACCCAGTTCGAAATGGACTGGGTCGTTTGGAAAGATTGGGCCATTTTTTGGGTCTGTGGCTTGAAATCGAAGAAAAGGCCCAATTCCGACTTTCTTTATATTTTCGCTCTCTTTTCTTCTTTTATTTCTCTAAAACTAAATTATAAAAATACTTAAATTATTATTAAGAACTAAATTAAGTTATAGAAGCTCAAATTAACTCCAAATAACAATTAACGCACAATTAAGTAATAATTAAACATAAAATTGTATATTTGGACATTAAATGCTAAAAATGCAAACGATGCCTATTTTTGTAAATTTTTATTTTTTGTAAACAAACTTAATTACTAACAAATTGTAGAATTAAATCCTACATGCAAAATGCGACATATTTTTGTATTTTTTATTAATTTAGCAAATAAACATGCACAGACCAATACAAATAATTATTCAAAATATCACAAAATATCACAAAATTGCACACCAAGGAAAATTATTTTATTTTTTAAATTTTTTGGGAGTAATTCTCATATAGGGAAAAAATCACGTGCTTACAGTTGTTATCCATATATTCTCCATGTGATAGAGAAATTGAGATATGATTCTTGTTAGAAATCATGCTTATGTCATATGCTGGTACTGTTGGGATCCACAGAGGTTGTATTGCTCTTAAATTTACTTTTTTAATTTGCAATTATGTACTCAATCACAACTATAATTTGCATATCATATCTTAGTCTCTGTTGCCATTTATTGATACATCATATCATCATTTTTGGGTTGATTATCATGATACTCGTGAGTCCGAGAGACTGGAGAGATTGATGGCTTAGTGGGGTCGAGGGCTTGATTGTGAGGATGTTTATGGGATCGGGATGCACGCCACAACATGCTTTATTGATTCATGCCATGATTAGCTTATTATAGCACTTGGGCAGGATCCGCCCCTTCGGAGTCTGACTAATCAGCAGTGAGCGCAGGTACCTATTAAGTGCGAGTGCGAGTGCCGAGCGATTGGGAGGATTGAGTTATTATGAGGATGGAGTGAATGTGAGGAATGAGTGTCTATGAGGATGGAGTGAATGGGAGGACTGAGTGATTAATACTCTGAGAGTATGCATATGATTTGATTATTGTTTTGTATTATAGTTGGCATACATAACTGGAATGTAGATATCGAGATGTATCATTTCTCATTTCAGATACACTTGACATATCTTACCTATTTGAGCTTTAATTGTTGAACTTGAAAGCATGTCTACATCTCTGTACTGTTATTTCTGTATTTGGATTGTACCTGTTGTTCTACTGTCCTAGACAGTGTTTCAGACTATGTTATTGTATAGATGCTCATGTACTCAGTAACATCCGTATTTTGGGAGTTGTGTAATGAGTCGAGGTATTTTTCATATTAGCTAATTTAAAGGATTTTACTCTTAAGCTTAATTTATTATAATTACAACTTGGGACCTTCAATACAACAAAAACCACAAATATACCATAACACACCCAATCAACAAGTGATAAATTAGACTTAAACTGCAACGACGAGCGACCAACTTACTACCCTACCACATATGGCATTTATCAATGCCCTTTTATCCCTCTAAACTCCATAAATCAGCAGCACAATAGGCCAACACGAGGGGACTACAAAATAGTCCACTAAAAGTGGAATAAATCGAACACCACTCGTTCTCGTTTGAGCTTCCTGTAAACATCGAGAAGCCTGCCCGAAAGAGAGTACAGGAAGAAATAACTCAAAGAGTGAAAAGATTAGAACAACGGTCCCAATGGAGGCAAGGAACTAATTACGACTCCATTAGAAGGAGATGTAGAAGAGGAGAGAAACAAACATCGTCCCGTGAGTTCTAATTATTAGGTGTGATGACTCAAAAGGTCATCACTCATTTTGAAAGTAAATTCTGTATTTCAAGGCCTTAAAAACCTCTTTTTATCTCACCTCGATTTGCGTGTTCTGTCTGGGTGCATTTCCAGAAAGCTTTTATGTGAAAACTAAGTAAAATAAGGAAATTGACTTTTAAAATTGAATAAATTTGACTTTGGTCAACATTCTTGGTAAACGGACCCAGACCCGTGATTTGACGGTCTCTAGGGTCCGTAGTAAAATTTGGGACTTGGGCGTATGCACGGAATCGAATTCCGAGGTCCCAAGCTCGAGTAATGAATTTTTTTAAAGAAAATTGTTTTATGAAAATATAAAGGTTTTTAGACGTAAATTGATGCATTTTCTTGATAGTATCGGGCCTGTATCTTGGTTCCGAAGTCCGGTACAAGTTTGAAATAATAATTAAGTTGAATTTGTAAAATTTGGTAAAGATCGAAATTGGTTTGGTATAAAACGGACCTATAGTTGAGAAAATAGTAATTTTGATGTTCTTGAGTGATTTCATGGATTTGAGGTTTAATTCCTAGTTGTTGATATTATTTTGATGATTTGATTGTACTAGCAAGTCCGTATGATGTTTTTGGACTTGTGTGCATGTATGGTTTGGAGCTTCGAGGACTCGGGTGAGTTTTGGATAGGCCACAGAATGAAATTTGACTAGGAAAACTGCTGGTGTGTTGCAGGTCTGCAGGCTTCGCAATTGCGAGCTCGCATTTGCGACTAACCATCGCATTTGCAATGAATGGGTAGGGGTGACCTTCGCATTTGCGAAGCTCCACTCGCAAAAGCGACTGCAACAGTGTTCGCATTTGCGAACGATCGTTCTCATTTGCGAGGTTAATAGGGCAGGCCTTCCTTTGCAATTGCGAAGCCTTGGCCGCAATTGCTAGTTCGCATTTGTTAACATATCATCGCAAATGCGATATTTGCGCCTGTGTAAATCATGACTTAGCCGAAAATTTTTCATTTTTCAAACTCCCTCAAACCCTAAGCTCTCTTGGCCGATTTTCTAAAGAAAAGTTCTTTTCCAAATCGATTATAAGTCATTTCTAACTCATTTTCTTTAATCTAAAACATCTTTTTACATGATTTCAATTCAAAATCAAGGATTTTCATGGGGGAAATTGGGTGTTTTGGGTAGAACTTAGGATTTCTAAATTTTGGAGATTTGGGCATCGATTTGAGGTCCGATTTCAAAACAAATTATATATTTGAGTTCGTGGGTGAATGGATAATCGGGTTTGGGTTCGAACCTCGGGTTTTGACCATGTGGGCCTGGGGTCGATTTTTGACTTTTTGGGGAAATCTTTAGAAAACCTATTTCTATGCATTAAAATTGATTCATTTAACATTTATTGATATTGTTAAGTAAATTGTGGCTAGATACAAACAAATTGGTAATGGAAACAAGTGGTAAAGCGATAGTTGTGGCTTGAATTGTGTTCTTGACATTGAGGTAAGTGTTTGGTCTAACCTTAGCTTAAGGGATTAAGAGTTGTGTCTTATTTGCTATGTGTTAATTGTTTAGTACGACGTATAGGCATGGTGACGAGTATCTATACGTCGGTGTCAAGCATGACCGTGAGTCTTATACTATGATTAATTTGACTCCATTTCGTATTGTTCATGCTTTATATGATGATTTATATTGTTGAACAAGGCTTGTGGAAGTATTATTGGTAATTGAACATTGTAGAGGATTGGATCAAGTTGAGAATTGAGTTTTGAAGTAAATGTGAAAAAGAGAAGAGGTTTATGATATTGTCTCCCTTGCCGGGATGTTATTGCTTTTGATATTATCTCCCTTGCCGGGATGTTATTACTCATGATAGTGATTCCCTTGCCGGGATATTGTTGTTTTGCTATTGTTCCCTTGCCAGGATTTTATAGTGATAATATTGATTCCCTTGCCTAAATTGCTTTGCGATTGTTGCTTGGGTGAGGAAGAGTGTGAAGCACGAAAGGTGATGCCGTGCATGATTTGAGAGTGTTAATGCACGAAGGGTGATGGTGTACCGATATTGTAAGGCAAAACCACAAAGGGTGATGGCGTGCCGCATGATGTAAAATGTCGTGCCATGATATGAGTGATAATGCACGAAGGATAATTCTGTGTCATGATTATGTGAGGTAAAAGCACGAAGGGTGATGCCGTGCCGCTTATATTGATTCTTATGGTGAGGACGAGAGTAAAAGCACGAAGGGTGATGCCGTGCACTTGTCTTTGATTTCCTTATTCTTGCTTACAGTTGAATTTTCATGTTCCTTTCACTTTTTTGTTGAGATTTTATTTGTACATGATATTCCCCGTAGCATTTTTTCCCTTCCCATCTTTAACTGCTAGTTTCTATCATTATTACTTGCTATATATGATATACCTGCATAGGTGTATTTGGTAGTCTTGTCAGAGCCTCGTCACTACTTCACCGAGGTTAGGCTAGGCACTTACCAGCACATGGGATTGGTTGTGCTGATACTACTCTCTGCACTGTGCGTAGATCCCGGTGCTGCAGCTTTTGGACTATAGTGAGGTTGCTACCTTCAGTTCATCAGGCGACCCGAGGTAGTCCTGCAGGCGTCCGCAGGCCTTGGCGTCCCCTTCCTATCTAGTTTTTCTTCTGTTCTTTACTATTTCAGAGACAGACATGTATCTATTTTGTTCGGACCCTATTTGTAGTATTCTTAGATAGTCTGTGAGATTGTGACAGTAGTTTTGGGTAGCTTATGTTTATGGATTTGTATCGGTATTATTTTAAATTATTACATTTCATTCTTCTACTTTATTATTTCCGCTATTTATAAAATATTAACTCACAATTGTTAAGGTATTAAAAATGAAAAGGGTTAAATAATTGGAATAATTAGCTTTCCTAGCTTTCACTAGTAGGCTCCATCACGACTCCCGAGGGTGGAAAATCTGGGTCGTGACAAGTTGGTATCAGAGCTCTAGGTTGCTTAGGTCTCACAATTCATGGACAAGCTTAGTAGAGTCTGAGGGATCGGTACAGAGACGTTTGTATTTATCTCCAGAGGCTATAGAGTTAGGAAAAAACTTCACATCTATTCTTTGTTGTCGTGCAACTTGATTTCTCAATGCTAATTGAACTTCCACTCTATTCTTTCACAGATGGTGAGAACACGTACCCCTTCATCAGTTGAGCAGCTGCCCGAGCCCCTAGTAGCAGCTCTTGCGAGGGGAAGAGGTCGAGTCCTTGCTAGGGCCCGAGGTAGAGGTAGGGCTCAGCCTAGAGCTCGAGCAGCAGCACCAGCGGCGGAGCCTCAGGTTGAGTTTGACGATGGGGTTCCAACGCAGACAGTTCCAGCAGGACCAGCTCAGGTCCCAAAAGGGTTCATTGCCACTCTGGTACTTCAGGATGCTCTGGTACATCTAGTGGGACTTATGGAGGAGGAGCCCAGACTCATGTTACTCGCACTCCGGAGTAGATGGCTCCCCAGTTTCAAACCCCATCGGTTCAGTTAGTTGGGGTAGTTCAGCCTGGAGTTGTGGCCCAAGCTGGTGAGGGGCCAACTATGTCTACTGATGCCTTGTGGAGGTAGGACTGGTTCACCAAGCTCTTCACTACTACTTTTGGTAGTACATCTTCTGAGGATCCCCAGGATTATTTGGACAGCTATCATGAGGTTCTTTGGAACATGGGAATAGTGGAGACCAATGGGGTCGACTTTGCTACTTTCCATTTGTCTGGATCCGCCAAGACTTGGTGGAGAGATTATTGTTTGGCTAGACCAGTTGGGTCACCAGCATTGACTTGGGATCAGTTCTCTCAGCTATTTCTGGAGAAGTTTCTTCCGATCACTTAAAGGGAGAACTATAGGAGGCACTTTTAGCGTCTCCAGCAGGGTTCTATGACTGTCATTCAGTACGAGACCAGATTCATTGACTTGGTCCGTTATACTCTTCTTATACTTCCCACTGAGAGAGAGAGAGAGTGAGGAGGTTGATTGAGGGACTCATTCAGCCTATTCGATTGTAGATGGCTAAGAAGACAAGGAGCAAGATTTCTTTTCAGGGTGCGGCCAATGTAGCCAGAAGAGTTAGGATGGTTCTATCATAGGGGGGTGGTCAGGGATCTGACAAGAGGCCTCGTCATTCGGGCAGGTTCAGTGGTGCCTCATCTGGAGGTAGGGATTCTTTTGGTAGTGGCCATCCTTCCAGGCTGTTTCATTCAGCACTTCAGGCTTCTCACGGTGCTCCAGGTGGTCGTGGTTCTCATATACAATATTCATATTAGTTTCCTTAGAGTGCACCGCCAGCTCCTATCAGTGCACCTCCGCTACAGAGTTTTCAGAGTGGTTATTCAGGCTGTCAGGATCAGCAGTCTCAGTAGCCGAGGGCTTTTTATACTTGTGGCAATACGAGGCATATTGCTAGATTTTGCCCTCGAGCACCGAGCAGCTCTCATCATTAGGGTTCCCGTTCCATGGTTCAAGCATCGAGTGTTCCACCACCCGCTTAGCCAGCTGGAGGTGGAGGTAGAGATTATAAAGGTAGAGGTAGAGGTATTAGAGGTGGAGGTCAGACCACTAGAGGTGGAGGCCAGCTAATAGGAGTCCGTGCGAGAGATGTAGTTTAGAGTGGTGGGGCCTAGCTCCGATGTTATGCTCTTCCAGCCAGGCCTAAGGCTGGGGCTTCTGATACAGTTATTATAAGTACTGTTCTGGTTTGTAGTAGAGATGCTTCAGTTCTATTTGATCCAGGATCTACATACTCCTATGTGTCATCTTATTTTGCACCGTATCTGGTTATGCCTAGTGATTATTTGAGTGCTCCTGTATATGTGTCTACTGGTGAGTGATTCTATTGTGTTAGATGGTGTCCATCGTTCATGTATAGTTATGATTGGGGGTCTTGAGACTCGAGTAGATTTGTTACTTCTGAATATGGTTGATTTTGATGTCATATTGGGGATGGACTGGTTATCACCATACCATGCTATCTTGAGACTGTCATGCTAAGACTGTGACCTTAGCATTGCTGGGTTTACCTAGTTTAGAGTGGAGAGGGACTCCTAGTTATTCTACCCGTAGGGTTATCTCATATATGAAGGCTCGGCGTATGGTCGAGAAGGGGTGTTTGGCCTATTTGAAATATGTTCGTGATTCTAGTGCCGAGGTTCCTTCTATGGATTCTGTGCCTGTTGTTCGTGAGTTTCCTGGGGTATTTCCTTCAGACCTACCGGGTATACCACCCTACAGGGATATTGACTTCTGCATTGATTTGGCTTCGGTAACTCAGCCCATTTCTATCCCGCCGTATCATATGGCCCTGCCTGAGTTGAAAGAATTGAAAGAGCAGTTGCATGACTTGCTTGATAAAGGCTTTATTAACCTAGTGTCTCGCCTTGGGGTGCGCTGATCTTGTTTGTTAATAGAAAGGACGGATCGATGAGGATGTGTATAGATTACCGACAGTTGAACAAAGTTACAATCAAAAATATGTATCCATTGCCGAGGATTGATAATTTGTTTGATCAGCTTCAGAGTGTCGAGGTATTTTTGAAGATTGACTTGAGATCTAGCTACCATCAGTTGAGGATTAGGGCATCCGATGTCCCTAAGATAGCTTTCTGCACTCGATACTGGCATTATGAGTTCTTGGTAATGTCATTTGGATTGACAAATGCCCCAACAACTTTTATGGATTTGATGAACCGAGTGTTGAAGCCTTACTTGGACTCATTCGTGATAGTCTCATTGATGATATTTTGATCTATTCCACAGCCGGGAGCAGAATGAGCAACATCTGAGAGTAGTTCTTCAAACATTGAGAGATAGTCGGTTGTATGCTAAGTTTTCGAAGTGTGAGTTCTGGTTGAGTTTAGTTGCATTCTTGGGTCATGTCGTCTTAGTAGAGGGTATTCAGGTAGATCCAAAGAAGATTGAGGCAGTCAAGAACTGGCCTAGACCCACGTCAACTATTGAGATCCAGAGTTTTTTGGGTTTGGTAGGCTATTACCGTTGGTTTGTGGAGGGGTTTTCATCTATTGCAGCCCCGATGACCAGGTTGACCCAGAAGAGTGACCAGTTCAGGTGGTCAGACGAGTGTGAGGAAAGCTTTCAGAAGCTCAAGACAGCTTTGACTACGACGCTGGTGTTGGTTTTGCCCACAGGTTCAAGGCCATATACAATTTATTGTGACGCATCTCGTATTAGACTTGGTGCAGTGTAAATGCAGGATGGCAAGGTCATTGCTTATTCTTCACGACAGTTGAAGATTCATGAGAAGAATTATCCAGTTCATGACTTGGAGTTAACATCCATTGTTCATGCATTGAAGATTTGGAGGTATTATTTGTATGACGTATCATGTGAGGTGTTCACGGATCACAAGAGTCTACAGTATTTGTTCAAGCAGAAGGAGATAAATTTGAGGCAGAGAAGGTGGTTGGAGCTATTGAAAGACTATGATATCACCATCTTATATCATCCAAGGAAGGCCAATGTGGTGGTCGATGCTTTGAGTAGAAAGTCAGCCAGTATAGGCAGTCTTGCGTATATTCCGGTCGGTGAGAGACCACTTGCTTTGGATGTTCAGGCTTTGGCCAATCCGTTCGTGAGGTTGGATGTTTCTGAGCCCAGCCGTGTGTTAGCTTGCACAGTCGCTCGTTTTTCATTATTTGAGCGTATTCGAGATCGGCAATATGATGATCCTCATTTGTTTGTCCTTAGGGACATGGTGCAGCAAAGAGGTTCCAAGCAGGTTACATTGGAAGATGATGGGGTTTTGAGTATGCAGGGTTGTATTTGTGTGCCTAATGTGGATGGACTCCGAGAGTTGATTTTAGAGGAGGCCCATAGTTCCTAGTAATCTATTCATCCGGGCGCCGCGAAGATGTATCAGGATTTGCAGCAGCATTATTGGTGGAGAAGAATGAAGAAGGATATCATTGCATACATGGCTCGGTGTTTGAATTGTCAGCAGGTTAAGTACGAGCATCAGAGACCTGGTGGTTTGTTCCAGAAGATTGAGATTCCTGAGTGGAAGTGGGAGTGTATCACTATGGACTTTGTTGTTCGACTCTCATAGACTCAGAGGAAGTTTGATGCAGTGTGAGTTATTGTTGATAGGCTGACCAAGTCAGCACATTTCATTCCTATGGCAGTTTTCTATTCTTTTGAGAAGTTAGCCGAGATCTATAACCGGGAGATTGTTCGTCTTCATGGTATGCACGTATCTATCATTTCGGACCGAGGGACGCAAATTACCTCACATTTCTGGAGGGCAGTTAAGCATGAGTTGGGCACACGGGTCAAGTTGGTCACAATATTTCATCCTCAGATGGACGGGCAGTCCGAGCATGTTATTTAGATTTTGGAGGATATGCTCCGAGCTTGTGTCATTGACTTTGGAGGCTCGTGGGATCAGTTCTTGCCTTTATCGGAGTTTTCCTACAACAACAACTACCAGTCGAGCATCCATTTGGCTCCTTATAAGGCTTTAAATGCTAGGCGATGTCGATCGCCGGTTGGATGGTTTGAGCCGAAAGAGGCTCGATTGTTGGGTACGGATCTAGTACAGGATGACTTGAACAAGGTCAGGATCATTCAGGATGGGCTTCGTACAACTCAGTCCAGGCAAAGAGTTATGCCGACCGTAAGGTTCGTGATGTGGCATTCATGGTCGGCGAGCGGATGTTGCTTCGAGTATCGCCTATGAAGGTCATTATGAGATTTGGAAAGAAGGGAAAGCAAAGCCCTCGATTTATTGGCATTTTAGATTATTGATTGAGTGGGAGATGTGGCTTATAGACTTGCGTTGCCGCCGAGTTTATCAGTCGTGCATCCAGTGTTTCATGTGTCCATGCTTCGAAAGTATCACGACGATCCAGCCCACGTATTAGATTTCAGTACTGTCCAGTTGGACAAGGATTTGTCCTATGAGGAAGAGTCAGTAGCTATTCTAGACCGGCAGGTTCGTCAGTTGATATCGAAGAGTTTCCCTTCTATTTGTGTTAAGTGCCTAGGTCAGCCTGTTGAGGCAACAACCTGGGAGTCTTAGTCCGATATGCGGAGCCGATATCCCCATCTTTTCTCCGACTTAGGTACTTTTCTTATATTCGTTCGAGGACGAACGATTGTTTTAGAGGTGGAGAATGTAATGACCCAAAAGGTTATCACTCGTTTTAAAAGTAAATTCTATGTTTCGAGGCCTTAAAACCCTCTTTTTGTCGCACCTCGATTTGCATGTGCAGTCTGGGCGCGTTTCCGAAAAGCGTTTTTGTGAAAACTAAGTAAAATAAGGAAATTGGCTTTTAAAATTAAATAAAGTTGACTTTGGTCAACATTCTTGGTAAATAGACCCGGACCCGTGATTTGATGGTCTCGTAGGGTCCGCAGTAAAATTTGGGACTTGGGCGTATGCCCAGAATCGAACTCCGAGGTCCCAAGCCCGAGAAATAATTTTTTTAAAGAATTTTTTTTCTATAAAATATAAAAGTTTTTAGAAGTGAATTGATGCATTTTCTTGATGGTATTGGGTCTGTATCTTGGTTCTGGAGCCCGGTACAAGTATGAAATAATAATTAAGGCGAATCTGTAAAATTTGGTAAAGATCGAAATTCGTTTGGTACAAAACAGACCTATAGTTGAGAAAATAGTAATTTTGATGTTCTTGAGTGATTTCATGAATTTAAGGTTTAATTCCTAGTTGTTGATGTTATTTTGATGATTTGATTGCACGAGCAAGTCCGTATGATATTTTTGGACTTGCGTGCATATATGGTTTGGAGCCCTGAGGGCGGGGGTGATTTTTGGATAGGCCACGAAGTTAAATTTGACTTAGGAAAACTGCTGGTGTGTTGCAGGTTTGTAGGCTTCGCAATTGCGAGCTCGCATTTGCGACTAACCATCACATTTGCGAAGACTGGGTAGGGGGTGACCTTCGCATTTGCGAAGCATCAGTCACAAAAGTGACTCCAACAGTGTTCGCATTTGGGAACGGTCGTTCGCATTTGCGAGGTTAACAGGGCAGACCTCCTCCGCAATTGCGATGCCTTGGCCGCATTTGCGAGTTCGCATTTGTGAACTGTCATGACCCTAACCCCGAACCCGGTCGTGATGGCGCCTCTCGTGAAGACAAGGCCAGCCAGTCTAACCCTATTTGTCCTTTTAAGCGGTTAAATAACATAAGAATCATTCAAACATGATTTAATAGCACAATTAGCGGTAATAGAGATAACAAGGCGGAAATACAACCTGACACAGCCCTAACTCGGGGTGTCACAAGTCATGAGCAACTAAGGATCCTGTTACGAGTCTACTAAATATAATATCTGGTACAACTATTTGAAGAACATAAAAGTAATAAGATAAGGGAGACACAGGGGCTGCGGACGCCAACAACTACCTTGTAGTCTCCGAAACACCGCCTGGACTGGAGGGATCAACACTCAGGAGCGAGACCTACTGTGCCTGAATCTGCACACAAGAGTGCAGGGAGTAAAGTGAGTACTCCAACTCAGTGAGTAATAAATATAAATAATGGCTGAAAGCAAGAAAACACGTAGAAACACAAAGCAATCTATACCAAAGCAGTAAAATCACTTAAAGCAGTAAATCAGTGAAATATCAAGTAAACTTCCTTTTTCGACCAGTAAAACAAGTAATTTGGCAGGTAATTAACAAATAGAAATCCGCCCCTCAGGCAACAACTCAGAACAATATCAGCCCCTCAGGCTCACTCTCAGAACAATATCAGCCCCTCGGGCTCACTCTCAAAACAGTATTAGCCCCTCGGGCTCACTCTCAGAACAGTATCAGCCCCTCGGGCTCATTCTCAGAACAGTATCAGCCCCTCGGGCTCACTCTCAGATCACAATGGGTACCCACGCTCACTGGGGGTGTGCAGACTCCGGAGGGCCCCTTACGGCCCAAGCACAATATCAAGCCATCTCGTGGCATCAACTCTTGGCCTCACATCACTCAAGCCACCTCGTGGCGTATAAATGTATCTCAGGCCCTCGGCCTCATATCACTTAGTGTATCCTCACCTCTGGCCCTCGGCCGTACTCAGTCCAAAAAATCATCACAAGCCCCTCGGGCATTAGTAAACAGTAGTTCTCAGCCCAAAACATCATTTAGAAATATCATTTAAGCCTCAAAACTAAGTAAAAGTGGCTGAGTTGTAAAGCAGTAGGAAACCACAGGGCTGAGTTCAAGTAATAAATCAAAACAGTGAGGAATAATGATAAAAATCCCCGGAGGGTTCAAATAGTTGGTACGAAGCTCAAATATGGCAATCACCCCAAACCATTATGATAACAAACAAGTTTCAATCAAATACGCGGTAAAAACATCAATCGGGACAAACCAAATCACAATCCCCAATAGTAAACGACCCCACGCTCATCATCAAACGCGTGTCTCACCTTAATATAGCACTACGATGTGCAAATCTGGGGTTTCAAACCCTCAAGACATTATTTATAATCGTTACTCACCTCGAACCGGCTAATTCTCTAGCTCGCGACTCCTTTGCCCCTCGAATTGGCCTCCACGTGCGTCGAATCTATCCAAAATCAGAACGAATACGTCACAATATGCTAAGGGAACAAAGCCCAAGCGAGAACAATTGAATTACCACAAAATTCCAGAAATTGGTCAAACCCGACCCCCGGGCCCACATCTCGGAATTTAACAAAATTCACAAAACTAGAATCCTTATACTCTCACGAGTCTATCCATACAAAAATTATCCAATTCCGATACCATTTGGTCCTTCAAATCATCATTTTTACATTTTTGAAAGATTTCACAATTTTCTTCCCAAATTCCATCTCAAATCATGAATTAAATGATGAATTCAATGATAGATTCATGTACTCTAGCCAAATATGAGTTTGAATCACTTACCCCGATGAATTTTTTGAAAAACCTTCGAAAAATCGTTAAAATCCGAGCTCTCTAGGTCAAAATTTCAAATAAAACCCAAAACCTCGTATTTATGGAATACCTCACAGATTTCCACCTCCGCGGGCCATACAAAATTGACCGTGGTCTGCACAAAACCATTGCGGTCCGCACAAAAATGACCGCGACCGCCCATTATTTCCTTTGTAGTGATAGACTTTAGTATTTTGGCCATAACTTTTGCTACATATGTCCAAATTAGGATATCTTTACCTTTCTGGAAACTAGACACGAATGACTATAACTTTTGTTTTTCGCTTATCTCAAATTTCCTTGTAGAACAAAAGATATGAGCTTCCGAAGTAGGACCAGCAAAATGTTCTTTACCGCGGTCGCACACCATGTTGTGCGGTCCGCACAACACTCACCGTGGACGCACTTCATTTTGTGCGGACCGCGCTGGTGAGTTCCGAGGCCTGCAACCCTTCTGGACCTGCTACAGCTATGATTTTTGGCCTAAAACATCCCGGAACCTGCCCGAAACTCGCCTGAATCCTTGGGATTTCAAACCAATTGTACCAACATATCCCATGACATCGTTCAAACTTGTTCAAAACCTCGGGATGCTCACAAAAACATCAAATCACCAATTTAACATGAGATTCAAGCCTAAGAACTCCAAGAACTCTTAAATTATGCTTTCGATCAAAAGTCTATCAAATCTCACCCGAATGACCTGAAAATTTGTACACACATCCCAAATGACACAACGAAGCTACTACCACTCTCAGAATTCTTTTCCGACCCCTATATCAAAATCTCGCCTATCAACCGGAAATCACCAAACTATCAATTTCGCCAATTCAAGCCTAAATCTTCTCTACAACTCCAAAACCCATTCCGATCGCTCTCCTAAGTCACAAATCCCGCATATCCCGCTCGGTATCCCAGGTAGCCTCCTCCATGGGCCGACCTCTCCACTGCACTTTCACTGAAGCTATATCCTTTGACCTCAACTTCCGAACCTGACGACCAAAAATAGCTACTGGTTCTACATCAAAGGTCAAATCATCATCCAACTGAACTGTGTTGAAGTCCAAAACATGAAACAGATCCCAAATATACTTTCGGAGCATAGAAACATGAAATACCGGATGTACACTCGACAAGCCGGATGACAAAGCAAGTTCATAAGCCACCTCCCCAATCCTCCGAAGCACCTCAAATGGCCCAATGAACCGAGGACTCAATTTCCCTTTCTTCTCAAATCTCATAACACCCTTCATAGGTGAAACCTTCAGCAGAACCTTCTCGCCAACCATGTGGGACACATCTCGAACCTTCCTATCAGCATTGTAAGCATGTGATTTTGACCCTCCCCGAACTTTTGCCCATTTTTAGCGTAAAATATTTAGTTTAGGCCTAAAATCGATATTTCAACTAATTTTGACTCTTTTACTTTATTTCGTCACAAAAAAATGAAAATTACAAAAATATATTTTAGTTTACGTATCTTTCATAAATTTAAATAAAATATATACAAAAATAATACCTTATCTTTATTTTTATATAATCTTGAAAACACACAAAATAGTTTTATGTTGTATAGTTTAGTTCAATTAATTAAATTAGTTTTATATTTTTATATTATAATTGTACATAATTTTAGAAGGAGAAATTAGTTTTAGGTTAGTTTATCCCGTCTTTATAAATCTTGTAGTCCATTTCTCTAGTCTTTGGCCTAATTCCCTAGCTCATAATTCCTAGGCCCATACCTCCTAATCTAAAGATAACCCTAAAATCCTAAACCTATATAAAAAGAAGCTAGCCCCTACACCTGGGAGGAGGAGCCGGAACTCAAAAAAAATCGGACCTTAGGAGACCACCCACCCCCACGTCGTCTTCTTCCCTAAGAGAAACAACCTGGACCTAATTTCTGAGACCTTTTCAGCAGTCATGTCCCTTGATTTGAAGAAGGATCTCTGACTCTCATTTGGAAAGAACAAAAACAGTAGCCCCTTTGAATTCCTAAACAAAAGGAGAGGAGAATGACACCCCCAATTCCAAAAAAGAAATACAACCGCAATTCAGCCCCAAAACTCATGCTCCTCCGCGTCTTGTAGCTCGAAAAACCCAGGTGAAGAATCATCCTTTAATTACCCAAAGACTCCCTATACTCCAATAAAACTCAGCCCCAAAGCTTAGCAAAATCCAACTGAAAAAGGGAAGCAAAACCAGCTCAAAAAATAGCCGAAAATAACCTCAAAATCAGTCGGAGCTAAGCCTCGTCATTTTGGCATGGTTCAAGTTTTCCGGAGAGATTCGAGGCTGTCGGAGAGATGGTTCTGAGGTTGTTTGAGGCACTGAGGTCGTTGGAAAATGTTCTGGTCACGAGTTGTCTAATTTTCGAGTTGGTTGTAGCTTTGGCTCAAATTCAGCAAAAAGATTTTCCTTAGCAATATTGAAGTAAGTTTATCGCTTTGAGGTTCATTCTTAGCTTCTTCTTTTTTTCAAGTTTTATTATCTTATATGTTTATAAGATTTTGTTTGGTTGCTGCTGAGTTGACAATTTTTATGGCTTCTTTTGTTAAAACTTTCCAACATAAGCTTCAGTGGTTTACGTAAACTCATAAATTTGGTTCAAATGTGTTATGTAAAATTTGTCATACCCTTTTGTTTGTTACAATTGCTTGGGTGTGAATTATGTTGCTTTAACCCTGTTATTTTTTTTTGTATCTGTCACATTGAGTTGTATGAGATATTGGTACTAATATTTGTAACCGGGTCTATTAAGTTGATGAACCAAGTATTTTTGGCATTTTCTGTTGGGAAATTGGCCTGCTGTGTTTCATGGATGTTACTTAAAATGTTTTGGATAAAGTCTTGTTAATAAATTGGGTTAGGTTACGTGTTAGATACTATTGTTAGGTTAGTGTATTAGTCGTTTCTTTGAGTTTTCTTAGCTACTGTAGGAATGAATTTTAATGTTGAAAAAGAATATTGAGTTATACTAAGTAACTTATTAATAATAACTAAAATCTTACACTTCTTCTCCAAATAATTTCATAATTGATGACTTCGCAATAATCCCAAAGTAGTTTTAGGAAGAAACAATTAAATTATGAACTTGGTAGCTTGCTTTAGGTGCGTAATTTAAAATTACCTTCTTAAACTCGGGTGTGCATTTCATGTGACCAAAATCCAAATCTTAACAACGTTAAATAAAATGTGTCTCATACTGCAGGTGCATTTCATGTGGCGTGGTCCAAAGACGTGTTTTAGATGACGCTGACATCTTTCTTAAAATAATTAAAAGTGGTTTTAAAGTTTAAAATTATACCATAGGCTAAAACATGTACTAAAATCAGATAATAGACCAATTATAATACTTGAGCGACCGTTCTAGAACCACGAAATCCGAGAATGCCTAACACCTTCTCCCAGGTTAACAGAATTCCTTACCCGGATTTCTGTGTTTGCAAACTGTAAAACAGAGTCAATCTTTCCTCGATTTGGGATTTAAAACCGGTGACTTGGGACACCATAAATATCCTAAGTGGCGACTCTGAATTTAAAATAGATAATCCCGTTTCGATTGTCACTTTAATTGGAAAAAACTCCCTTATATACCCCTTTATGGGAGTGTAGTAAAAAGGAGGTGTGAAAGCTCTGGCGACTCTGCTGGGGACCGAACCCAGAATCTCTGGTTCAGGGTTCAATAATTCGATCTTAGATGAATTGTTATAGTTGGCTTTATCCATTATCTGATTTTGTTACATGTTTGGGCCTAATGGGCTAATTGTTGCTTTTACCGCTTTGATATTTTGTGAACTGTATATAAACTGCTACGAAACCCTTCCTCTCTCTGAGTCTTCTAAATCATGGAGAAGTGTGCACTTCGTGTGACTTATCTTCTATTAGAGTCATATCCCAAATTTTAGAACGAGGTTTGGACAAGTTGCAAAGCCGATGAAGTTTCTGTATTCCCGGTACGCTGCCCCCCCTCGGCTCGAGCTGTCCGCTCGGGTAAGCCAGGTCTAGAACAAATAAACCCAGGTTTTTAGACCTAGTATAACATAGCCTCATGCCGGATCTCTAGTAGGAACTCTTGTTTGCATCATGTGCATTTTAATTTTGGGGACTCAACACAGGGGTTGGGTCCGTCTAGGACAGGTGTACCCAAAAATCAAAAGACCATCTTGATGCATCTTACGTGCTACTTGCGTATCTGTCTGTTTCGGCTTGCATGTTGACTGACTTCTAGAATAGGGAAAGAAAATGAAAAAAAAAGAAAAAAAAGAAAATCAAGAAAGAGGAGAAAAAAAGAAAAAAGAAACAAAAAGTGAGAGCTAGGTATTTAGAAAATTCTGAAAATCTGCCAAAATTCTGAAAAAAAAAGTCATTTCAAAATGAGCCAAAATTATCAAGCGTCATGTTTTCCTGTTCCGTCAAAACTGGGCGAACTACGCAGGTCTGATTCTCACCGGATGTGAGATATGTAGGCAAACCTCATCGGTTACGGCCCATAATTTTCAAAAAAAAAAAATTCAAAAATATTTTCCTTTACTTCCTCTATAGAAAAATCTTTTTTTAGACCCCAATTTTTAAAAAATCCAAAAATATTTTCCATTACTTGCTTCTTTAGAAAGCCTTTCTTTTAGACCCTAATTGTTTTTTTTAAAAATACAAAAATATTTTCTTTGAATTTCTTCCAAAACATTATTCTTTCAAAATTGAAAAGAAAATTCAAAATTCAGAAATATTTTCGTTTTTTGGAAGCATTTCTTTCATAAATTCAAAATAAAATTAGAAAAATATTTTCTTTCTTCTTTAGAAGTTTTTTTCTTTCGAAATTCTAGAAAAGAAATTCAAAAAAAAAAGTCTTTCTACTTTAGAAGTCTTTCTTTGCAAAAATGCTGACGAAAAATCAAAATCCAAAAATATTCTCTTTCTTCTTTATAAGTCTTTCTTTCGAAAAAATAAAATAAAAAATTCAAAAAAAAGTTAGTTTATTTACTTTATTCATGATCTTCCCGAACTACGCAAGATCTGATTCATGTTCCCACATGATACGTAGGCAACCCACATCAGGTTCGATCACCAGTAAAAGAAATGGAAAAAAATGAAGAAATAAAAAAATATTGATAATAATAAGGACCGAGTGAGTCCATTCTAATATGTTTTGTTTTGAATTGTGAAGAAAGTTGAGGTGGTCGGTTTGTGGTAAGCTGGAAACACAAGATCTAAGGAAAAATGATAACTGACATCGAAGTTGTTACAAGTGCTCAAGAGACTCAGGGTCAGAGGGTTCAATAAGAGTCTACTGTGTTTGAGAAAAATAGAATACTGAAACAGCAAATGACTGAAATGTGTCAAGAATGGGCCAGTGGTCAGGGACAACCTCGTCATGAGTCACAATTTGCAACACAGTAAGAGTAGTACCACTTTCCTGAGTACCACTCGTACTCGTTTGATCTTCCTGCAAACATTGAGAAACCTGCCCGAAAGATGGTACATGAAGAAATGACCCAACGAGTGAAAAGCTTAGAACAACGGTTGAAAAACATGCAAGGGTTGGCAGGTCAAAAGAGTGTTGCCTTCAAAGATCTATGTATGTTCCCCGATGTCCACTTGCCGCCTGGTTTCAATACTCCCAAAGTTGAAAAGTATGATGGACATGGAGACCCCATAACCCACCTGAAAAGGTATTGCAATCAACTGAGAGGTGCGGGAAGAAACGAAGAATTGCTGATGGCTTATTTTGGGGAAAGCCTTACGAGAGTAGCATCCGAATGGTTTTTGGATCAAGACACATCTCGCTTGTACGTCTGGAATGACATGGCACAGGCCTTTGTCAATCAGTTCCAATACAACATCGACATTGCCCCACACCGCATTTCCCTTTCAAACCTGAAGAAGAAACCAAGTGAAAGTTTTAGGGAATATGCCATTAAATGGAAAGAGCAAGCAACTCGAGTTAAGCCACCCATGGATGACCACGAGCTAATCACTGTCTTCCTTCAAGCGCAAGAGCCAGATTACTTTCAAAACATGATGTCCGTAGTTGGCAAATCCTTCTCGGAAGCAATCAAAATGGGAGAAATGGTAGAGAATGGTCTTAAGACATGCAAAATTATAAGTCAAGCAGTTTTTAAAGCCGCAACTCAGGCTGTCCGGGTTGAATCTGATAATTTTAGCGACACAAATGAGAAGTTTGAAGAAATCATGATGACATCAGGGTCGAGAAGAGGTCCCAGGAGAACATCTCGAAGGCATGAGCAGCCTCCTCAAGTTTTCCATGACTCCCCTAAGCAGTATTATCCACCTCAAAACCCTCAATACTCTGTCGGTCCACCTCAGTATATTGTCCAGACACCAAAACATCCCAGAAGGCGAGCACGAGCATCACGAAATCTCCAACAGCCTCCACAAAATTTTCAGATGCCCTATAACCCACATCCAAGCCAGAGGTATAAAGGGGAACAAAGGTTGAAAGATAATTTTACACCAATAGGAGAGTCCTATGCAAGATTATTTGAGAAGTTAAAGCATTATGACATGATTGCACCTATTCCTCCAAATCATGTGGACCAACGTGCGAGAAACTTTGAGCCTTCTAAAAGGTGTGAATATCATTCCAATGCCCAGGGGAACAATGTTGAAAGCTGTCGGGATTTGGAAAGAGAAATAGAAAGGATGATCCAGGAAAACCTGATTGTGATCCAAGACAGTGACACCCAGAATATCGCACAGAATCCTTTACCTGCACATGATGATGCACACTTTGTGGGGGTGATGCGTGGTGACAGGGAGTATGAGAATCCTCTCGGAAATTCGCTAATTGAAGTTAATGATTTTGAAATTGGAGAAGGCTCTACTGATTCTGATGAGCAAATTTGTGGCTAAATATCAAGCATAACAATTGAAAAGTCATTCCCTCCTCACTAGGAAGGAATCTTGGTAGCTTGTTTTGATATTTTTCTATTATCTGGGTTATTTCAGGGTTGTGATCCAGATTTTATTTGTTTTATTGAGTCAAACCCTTCTATCCCTCCATTCTGTTTGTGTGAGTCTTGTCTGTCTGTTCTATTGCTATTTTCATTAGCCGGGTTATTTTAGGGTTGTACTCAGATTTTAGGTTGCTTGTTTAGTTGTCAAACCCTTCCATCCTTATTCAATAAAATACAATTTGTCCTTTTGTGTCATTCTATTTCTAGTTCTTTTCTCGCTAGTTCTAATGACATGACATGCATGCGGAAATTTTGGCCAGATCTTAGAAACTGATTTAATCTGGAATTGCATAACACAAAAAAGATTTTTTTTTGAGGATGAATAAAGAGTTGAAATACTTTGGAATTAAGGTCGAGTAAAATTCACCTTCACATCATCGTGAAGATCAGACTTGAGGATGTTTAATCAATTGAAGTTTGTTGGAAATTTTGACATTAAGGGATGGAAAGTGTCTTGTGACCATGACACACCAAGAGGCTAGTCATGTTCGTTAATGCTGTGATTGCGAAAGATACTATATTTGGCATTCTCAAGGCTGGGAGGCCTTCTTTCTGCTATCCAAACACTTTATATCCTTCGCTACCCGTTTTGAGCCTATGTTATTTTCTTTGACTACCTTCTTTTGGAATCAAGTTTAGAGTCAAGAGTAAAAAAATGATAAAAAAAAAGAAAAAAAAAAAGTCCATGTCACAAAAGTACAAACTGGGGCAATTCTTAGAAAGTTCAAGTGATAAAAATAAGGAAGAAAAAAAAACAGTCAAAGGCCCATGCCCCCAGAAAATAAAAGTTGGGGCAATTTGTTTTGAAAAAAAAGGAAGAAAAAGGAAAAAGACAGAGGAAAGAAAGTTGAAAAATAGTTAGGTCAAATGTTTGAACTACATTCGACCTTTGATTCCTTAAAAAAAGGATACGTAGGCAGCCTCACGGTTCAGTCCAACCAAATAAGAATTCTGAAAAGAGAAAAAAAATCCAAAAAAATCCCCTGTATCTGAAACTGTGGCAAAGATTTTATTTCACTTTTGAAAGAGTCGATTCTAAGAGTTATAAGTCTACACCCCCTTTATTTTGAGTCTACGTTGAGCCTTCATGCCAACCCTTCTGCCCAACCCTATTCAAACACTTCCAAATAAAGACCTCCCGATATGCCTTCAAGAATACCAAGAGAAGCATGCAATGAGCAACGACTGTCACGCGACATAGAACACTGTCAAGTTGCTCGCACAAAAAAGCAAAAGAAAAAGGAAAATAAAAGAAAATAAGAGAGTCTTACTAGTGAAAACCTTCATGGGCACTGTAAGGCGATGGTAAGAAATGATAAATAAATGAAAGAGACTTGTTGGTGAAAACTCCTCGGAGCACCGCTAATCGATAGTGAGTTGTGAAGCTGATGCAAAAATTGACACGAACAAGCCCAACTTCATAGGTCATAAGAATGGTAAAATGGAAGATTGAATTAGTTTGGTAGATCGACCGTTAAGTCCAAAATGCATGTCATGATCATTAAGGCTAGTTATTGAAAAAAAAAAGTAAAAAAAAAAGAACTCTTCCTTCTGTCCTTCCGACAGGGGCATTTCTTGTTAATACTTGTTTCTTTGCATCATTGTGTCCTTCACTCCGAGTCGGTCCTTATCAAAACAAGCAAGAAAAGATTTCAAAATCTGCTACCAACTTTTCAATTGCATAAAGCAAATTTGGCCAGCAGTAAGCTGTTTCTGTCAATATACCTTGAGGTTTCATACAAAGGCTTCTCCAAAAAAGACTCTCCTCAGCCTACTTGGCGCAAGAAAGATAACTGGTAATTCTCTTTGACAGACAAATTGCTCAAAAATCAGAAAGTCAGTCAAGATATCGGAAAGGGTCACCTAGACAAAGATCTCTAGTTGAGATAAGGCTGATTGAGCCGCAAGTACAAATGATACAAGGTGTGAAACAATTAGGGTTGATGCAGAGCAAAAGCCTCTTGAATCCGACTCAAGATGATTGAGCAGAAGCCAAGCTGCCCAAGACTCAAGGCCATAAACCGACCACCATTTTTAAAACTGACAAATTTTTCTTTGTATGAAACAGGAACAAAGCGGTGCAAGGAAAGTGATTCAAAAAGAGAAAAAAAATGAAAAAAGAAAAAAAAAAAGAGAAGAAAATGAAAAGACGAGAAGAGCCGACAAAGGGAAGTTTCTCAAATCTTTGCCTTTATTTGTCTTGCTATTGTGTATAAAATCTTGCTATTGATCTTCACATTTTTCCTCATAGGATAAAAGTCCTAGTCTGATGAATCTTTCTCCTAAGGTAGAAAACCTAGTCTGATGAATTTTTTCCTAGGATATAAATCTTAGTCTGATAAATCTTTCTCCCAAGATAACAAAAAAAGGGAACCTAATCTGATGAACTTTCTCCTAGGATCAAAATCTTAGTCTGATGAATTTTTCTCCTAAGATAGAAAACCTAGTCTGATGAATTTTCTCCTAGGATCAAAATCTTAGTCTGATGAATTTTTCTCCTAAGATAGAGGACCTAGTCTGATGAACTTTCTCCTAGGATCAAAACCTTAGTCTGATGAATTTTTCTTCTAAGATAGGAGACCTAGTCTGATGAATTTTCTCCTAGGATACAAAATCTTAGTCTGATAAATCTTTCACCTAAGATATGAAAACCTAGTCTGATGAACTTTCTCCTAGGATAAACGTCTTAGTCGGATGAATCTTTCTCCTAAGATACCAAAAAAAAAGAAGAAAAGGGAACTAGTCTGATGAACTTTCTCCTAGGATCAAAATCTTAGTCTGATAAATCCTTCTCCTAAGATAGAAAACCTAGTCTGATGAATTTTCTCCTAGGATAAATGTCTTAGCCGGATGAATCTTTCTCCTAAGATACCAAAAACAAAAGCAAAAAAGAGAGAAAAAAGGACCTAGTCTGATGAATTTTCTCCTAGGATAAACGTCTTAGTCTGATGGATCTTTCTCCTAAGATAGAAAACCTAGTCTGACAAATTTTCTCCTAGGATAATTTGAAAGAAAAAGGAAGTCTAGATTTGAAAAAAGGGGAGTCATTTTTTTTAGTTTTATTAAGATTATCAATGTTTAGTTTTCCTGAAATCAGGGGGCTCCGCTTGGAGAATAGGGTCAGTTTTTACTTTAGTCAAGCTTAGTTTATAGTTTTCCTAGTCTATTTTTAGTTTACTCTCATCATTGCATCAATAGTACGAGTGGTTTACAATTTTTCTAACAACTCACAAATCTTCCTAGTGCAAACTGGGGCAGAAAAAATTTCTTTTGTTTTGTCTTTTTTGTTATAATCAGGCGCCCACCTAGAGAACAAGGTAAGACAACTCAAGTTTCTAGGGAAAGCAGTTTCGAAGGAAGACAGTTCAAGTTTCAGGAGAAAATGGTTCAAGGTGCAAGGGAAAACAATGTTAAGTAACAAGAGGAGACAGTTCAAGTTCAACAATCAGGCGCCCACCTGGAAATAAAGGGAATTCAATTTAGAATGCAATTCAGGTCAGCAACAAAAGAAGCTCGCGTCAAGAATGTGAGTCAGCAGTCTAAGATGATCAACATAAGTTAGTCACAATCCAGAATAAAAAGAAAAAAAAAGAAAGACAAGAAGTGAATCCAAATGCAGAAGTTAATGAAAGATGTGAGCTGCTCAAGACAGAGCTGAGGTCACAAGCTCTGCATGTCCCGTCTTGGTTTGAAAAGCTCAAGAAGATTGAACCAACACCTGCGGCTAACAAGCATCAAGATTCAGATCAGAGTCCGCATGAAGAACCAACAAACACTCAAGATCAAGCTTCAGAAGACTCATAGATAAGAATCTTGTAACTCGTAGCTGATAGGCTTAGTTAGTGTTTTTTTATTTTTGATTTTGATGTAATAACGGGACAACGGACCAGAACCTCGGTGGAACGGCACCTCGACCGGCTCTCCACGGCACACTCTATCATCTCACTCACTTCTGAACTACACATGGCCTGATTCCTTTATAGCCGAGGATATGTAGGCAGCTCAGATACCAGGGCTCGGTCACATTCCCCTTTTCTCTTAGTTTTGGTCTCCTTAAATAAGGGTCGGGTCAATAAACCTGTCTAGTCATTCTTTGTCTGAAAAATATTTCGTGTTTCCAGTCAAAGAGGGGCAGCTGTAGACATGTGATTTTTGACCATCCCCGAAATTTCGCCCATTTTTAGCGTAAAATGTTTAGTTTAGGCCTAATATCGATATTTCAACTAATTTTGACTCTTTTACTTTATTTCGTCACAAAAATTAAAAATTACAAAAAAATATTTTAGTTTACGTATCTTTCGTAAATTTAAATAAAATATATACAAAAATAGTACCTTATCTTTATTTTTATATAATCTTGAAAACACAAAAAATAGTTTTATGTTGTATAGTTTAGTTCAATTAATTAAAATTAGTTTTATATTTTTATATTATAATTGTACATAATTATTTAAGGAGGAATTAGTTTTAGGTTGGTTTATCCCGTCTTTATAAATCTTATAGTCCATTTCTCTAGCCTTTGGTCCAATTCCCTAGCTCATAATTCCAAGGCCCATAACTCCTAACCTAAAGATAACCCTAAAATCCTAAAACTATATAAAAAGAAGCTAGCCCCTACACCTGGGAGGAGGAGCCGAAACTCAAAAAAAAAATCGGACCTTAGGAGACCCCCCACCCCCACGTCATCTTCTTCTCCAAGAGAAACAACCTGGACCTAATTTCTGAGACCTTTTCAGCAGTCATGTCCCTTGATTTGAAGAAGGATCTCTGACTTCTCATTTGGAAAGAACAAAAACAGTAGCCCCTTTGAATTCCTAAACAAAAGGAAAGGAGAACGACACCCCCAATTCCAAAAAAAAGAAATACAGCCGCAACTCAGCCCCAAAACTCATGCTCCTCCGCGTCTTGTAGCTCGAAAACCCAGATGAAGCGTCATCCCTTAATTACCCAAAGACTCCCTAAAATACATTGAAACTCAGCCCCAAAGCTCAGCAAAATCTAACTGAAAAAACAGAAGCAAAACAAGCTCAAAAAATAGCCGAAAATAACCTCAAAATCAGCTGGAGCTCAGCCTCGTCGTTTTGGCGTGGTTCGGGTTTTTCGGCGAGCTTCGAGGCTATCGGAGAGATGGTTCTGAGGTCGTTCGAGGCGCTGAGGGCTTTGGAAAATGTTCCAGTCACGAGCTGTCTAATTTCCGAGTTGATTGTAGCTTTGGCTCAAATTCGCTAAAACGAGTTGCCTTAGCAATATTGAAGTAAGTTTATCGCTTTGAGGTTCATTCTTACTTCTTCTTTTCTTCAAGTTTTATTAGCTTATATGTTTATAAGATTTTGTTTGGTTGTTGCTGAGTTGACACTTTTTATGGCTTCTTTTGTTAAAACCTTCCAACATAAGCTTCAGTGGTTTACGGAAATTCATAAATTTGGTTCAAATGTGTTATGTAAAATTTGTCATACCCTTTTGTTTGTTACAATTGCTTGGGTGTGAATTATGTTGCTTTAACCCTATTATTTTTTTGTATCTGTCACATTATGTTGTATGAGATATTGGTACTAATATTTGTAACCGGATCTATTAAGTTGATGAACCAAGTATTTTTGGCATTTTCTGCTGGGAAATTGGCCTGCTGTGTTTGATGGATGTTACTTAAAATGTTTTGGATAGAGTCTTGTTAATAAATTGGGTTAGGTTACGTGTTAGATACTATTGTTAGGTTAGTGTATTAGTCGTTTCTTTAAGTTTTCTTAGCTACCGTAGGAATGAATTTTAATGTTGAAAAAGAATATTGAGTTATACTTAGTAACTTATTAATAATAACTAGAATCGTACACTTCTTCTCCAAATAATTTCATAATTGATGACTTCGCAATAATCCCAAAGTAGTTTTAGGAAGAAACAATTAAATTATGAACTTGGTAGCTTGCTTTAGGCGCGTAATTTAAAATTACCTTCTTAAACTCGGTGTGCGTTTCATGTGACTCAAATCCAAATCTTAACAACGTTAAATAAAATGTGTCTCAGACAACGGGTGCATTTCATGTGGCGTGGTCCAAAGACGTGTTTTAGATGACGTTGACATCTTCCTTAAAATAATTAAAAGCGGTTTTAAAGTTTAAAATTACACCATAGGCTAAAACATGTACTAAAATCAGATAATAGACCAATTATAATACTTGAGCGACCATGCTAGAACCACGGAATCCGGGAATGCCTAACACCTTCTCCCGGGTTAACAGAATTCCTTACTCGGATTTCTGTGTTCGCGGGCTGTAAAACAGAGTCAATCTTTCCTCGATTCGGGATTTAAAACCGGTGACTTGGGACACCATAAATATCCCAAGTGACGACTCTGAATTTAAAATAGATAATCCCGTTTCGGTTGTCACTTTAATTAGAAAAAACTCCCTTATATACCCCTTTCTAGGGGTGTAGTAAAAAGGAGGTGTGACAAGCATAACTCTTTTTCCTCGACTCCACTGTACGAAGCCTCTCCTGAATCGCCTTCACCTTCTCCAAAGCATCCTGTACCAAATCAGTCCCCAATAGCCTAGCCTCTCCGGGCTCGAACCAACCAACATGAGATCTACACCGCCTCCCATACAAAGCCTTATATGGAGCCATCCGAATACTCGACTGGTAGCTGTTGTTGTAGGCAAACTCTGTGAGCGGTAGAAACTCATCCTATGATCCTCCGAAATCAATGACACAAGCATGCAACATGTCCTCCAATATCTGAATAGTACGGTTGGACTGCCCGTCCGTCTGAGGATGAAAGGCTATGCTCAACTTCACCTGAGTACCTAACTCTCGCTGAACAGATGTAACGACCCGACCGGTCGTTTTGAGCTCCGGCGCGTCATTCAGCAGTTTGAGGCCATGAGCGGCTTCATCTCAGGTATATTGAAATATATGAATTATGGGAAAAATTTGAAAAATTTTGATATTTAATATTGTTAAAGTTGACTTTGGTCAACATTTTTGGTAGACCGGACCCGGACCCGTGCTTTTTCGGTCTCGAAAGGTCCATAGAAAAATATGGGCGTTGAACGTGTTTCCGGAATCGAATTCCGAGGTCCCAGGCCCGAGAAATGAATTTTTTCGTGAAATTGTTTTCTGAAAATGTTTAAGGAAAATGAAAATGAAATTTGATCAGAAAGTAATGGTATCGGGCTCATATTTTAGTTCCGACGCCCGGTACAGGTCATATATGTTGGTTAAGCGCTTCCTGTAAAGTTTGGTTACAAACGGACGTTGTTTGACGGGTTTCGGCCTTAAATTGGAAAAATTGAAAGTTTATGAAATTTGAAAGAATTCTTGGATTTAAGGCTCAAATCATTGATTTTGATGTTATTTTGGCGATTTGATCGCTCGAGTAAGTTCGTGTGACATTTTAGAGTCAGTGTTCATATTTGGTTTGGAGCCCCGAGGGCTCGGGAGTGTTTCGGAGGTGTCTCAGAGTGATTTCGGACTTGGGAAAACTTGCAGAAAATTCTGCTGTGCCCAGAAAATTTTAGGTGCGGGTAGTCCAGTTTGGAAGCTCATATCTTGTAATCTATAAGAAATCAGAAAAAGTGCAAAACACGAAAGTTGTAGCCCATACATTCTAGTTTTCGGAAAGTTAAACCATTTGTGATTTGGATATCATCTCCGAAAGTTACGATGGATCGAAAAGGGCTGCTGGAGCAATTTCGGCAAAATTTACGATGCACTTTAGAAGCTCATATCTCGGGATATATAAAGAGTTATATGGTGTACAACCTATCAAATTAAAGATCTTTGGGTCTAGTTTCTAAATCTTCATACCGTTTGTCATTTGGATATTTATACAAGACGTTATGGGTGTTTAAACAGAAGGTATCCGACAAGGAACAATTTTAATAGAATGTACAACTTGTATAGCACAAGTGCAAGGTACAACTCGACGAAGCACAGACAGATTCTTTTATACACGGATTTAGCTCACTTTTCTTCATTTCTTCAAAGTATGGACGATTTTTGGGGAGCTTCAAGAGGGTATTTTCATCATCAATGTGAAAGTAAGTTATCCCCACCTATTTTGAGTTAAGTACATCAATTATGTATGGATTTGAGCATGAAAATTGTAGAAAAATTGAGGATTTAGGCCTAGGGATTTGAAAATAAGATTTGGTGATTTGAGGGGTCAAATGAACTCCGATTTTGGTAAATTTTATATGTACGGACTCGTGGAGAGACGAGGAATCCGGTGATATGACTTTCGTATTTTTTCGAGAAGTGGGCCCGGGGCTCGGTTTTTGCAAATTTCGTGATTTTCGATATTTTTCGAGTCTTTTCGATTGGGTTATATTCCCTTAGCCTATTGTAATATATTCCTTGTAGTTTTGGCAAGATTCGACGCGCGAGGAGGTCGATTCGAAAGGAAAGGGCATCGCGGAGTAGACTTTTGGCCATCTTGAGGTGAGTAATAGATGTAAATGTTGTTCTGAGGGTTTGAAATCCCGGACTTTCACATCATAATGCTATACTGAGGCGTGACACGCACTCCATGGCGAGTGCGGGGTTGGATACTATTGGGGATTGTGACTTGGTCCATCCCGTGTGATGTTTATACTATACTGGTGATTGATACACATACTTCATTGATATTACTAGGCTTGATGCCATGTTTGGGCCTTGTGCCAATTTGTAAAATCCTTCGAGGATTGATATTACTACTTAGCATTATTTGCATATCATTTAATTTCAGTCCAAGGTTTTAAATGCTGTTTTGCAAACTCAGCCATAATTCTAAGTGTTGAAAACTTAAATGATATTTTTAAATGTATTTCGGGCTGGGAACTTCTGTTTTGTAAATGCCTAAGGGGCTTATTATATTATTTTCTGGACTGATTATAAAGTGACTTGAAACAGTGGTAACAATGACACTGTGTGATATACTTGAAACAGTGGTAACAATGACACTATGTGATATACTTGAAACAGTGGTAACAATGACACTGTGTGATATACTTGAAATAGTGGTAACAATGACACTGGATGATATACTTGAACAGTGGTAACAATGGCACTATATGATATAAATTGGTCAGGTAACAATGGCTGACCGGTCAGGCAACAATGACTGACCAAGATATTGCGCTTGGGCTGTAGGAGCCCCTCTGGAGTCTGTACACACCCCCAGTGAGCACCGTCGATGATAAATAAATATGGATGGCTCGGGCTGCACGCCGCAGTGGGTACTGGAATGTACCATCATATGCATTGCATTGCATTCATGTATTTATATTTATACTGGTGTTTAGCTACTCAGTTCCATATGTTGTTGTATATTCGGATTGTAGCTTACTTTGTGTATTTACTGGATTTTCTTATCTTCGGACTATAGTTACTTTTATTACACACTTGGTCGGAGTACTCACTTTACTCCCTGCACCTTGTGTGCAGATCCAGGGCAGTCTCAGGCTCAGTAGATCCAGTTGATCAGCAGATCCAGCCTCTGGAGGTATCGAGGTAGCTGCACGACGTTCGCAACCATTGATCTTCTCCCTCCTATCCTATCTCTTTATTTCCGCATTATCGGAACTTGGATATACCGTGTATTAGGATGATATTCTATATTGTAGAGGCTCAGATTCGTGACACCGGGTCCTAGTGAGATTATATTATGTATTTTGTTAAAATCTTTAGTACTTTAATCTTGCTTAATTGATATTTCTTTCCGCTATTTTTGATAAATTTGGTTAAGTGTTGAATAATGGTCGGGCTTGCCTAGTAGTGTGCTGGGCGCCATCACGACCGGGATTTGGGTCGCGACAAGTTGGTATCTGAGCCTAGGTTACTTGGTCTCGCGAGTCATGAGCCAGTTTAGTAGAGTCTCGCGGATCAGTACGGAGACTTCTGTACTTATCCTCGAGAGGCTGCCAAACCTTTAGGAAAACTTCACATTCTTGAATTCTTATCGTGCGTCCTTGATTCAGCTTGAAAAGAAACTTTTGAAATTCCTTCCGCGTGATCGTATGCACCAACGGACACTCAGTATCAGATGTGTCTCGATTGCTTTTGTTTCCCCGATCGAGGGGCGGGGTGTAATCTCTGTGAGTTTGAAGTTATACCAGTCTGGAGGACTTGAGGCCAAATCTTTGCCAATGGCTTGAGCACCGAGGTGCTGATTTTGTGAGCAAGTGGTTTGAACTCATATGTTCATTATTGTCCATGTTAGCTGGAATGATTGTTGGATATCCACGTGATGAGTATGTTAGTGTTGCGAGTTGTATTTGTACGACTTGGTAGTGGAGAAGAAGCCTACTGGATAGTAGATGAACTGTTAAGTGATTCGTTTCTTATTGTGATTTGTTGAGTAGCCCGAGTTATGGGCGCGTGAAGAATATATTTACGGGTCTCCTAGTTAGATAAGTCTGGGAGCTGAGATCGCTTCCGTAAATATATTATGACGAAATTGTTGAGTCAAGGACACCACCTTGAAGGTCGAAAATATTAAAGGAAGAATATGTTCCTACTTGGTTGAATAGCCCAATAATGGAGTGTTGAAGGGTATTTTCTATGTGTTATGATTCAAATAGGTGCAACGCATGTCCATGTATCAATTTAGATTTATGTAATTGATATGGATTATGATGCTTTGTCAAGTTGTGGATGGTTTTGGTGATTCTCTGGCAGGTGGATAGGACCAATTACAAAGGAGGCTCTGCCGAAATTTTTGAAAAATTTAGGACTTAAAAGAAAAAAAAATATTGGTCACCTAGAGAGTGGGCTTAACTGTTGTGTGAGTAAATGCAAGAATTGCAGAAGAGTTAAAATTCCAGATGATTCGTGTTTCCACGAGCTTATGATGGAGTGAGTTTAATCTCACCATGATATTACGACAGTAATAGAGTATATGTGTTGTGATCTATTGCTTCGAGCCAAGTTGGGGAGCTTGCTGTTGATTAGCTGATTGCACGGTTTATTACCTGCGTGAATTCTGGTTATTGGCGTATTGGTGGGTTATTGCAGCTACGAAAAAGGACCATGAGTGGTAATTTTAGTAAATGAATTGTTGGATTCATGCTATGGTTAGCCTTATTGGCTCATGTTCAGACTTGAGGGAAGATTCATGATTTATGCCTCGTATAGGTGTAGGCTTCGAGGGAAGTGATCCCTCTAGGTGCTTTATCGAGAGGGTATTCACATGTTATAAAATTCAGTAGAGTTGGTTGCATTCGGGGCCAAGTCAGAGTTGGGTGGATCTCAATAGCGGTCCTAGTTAATTCAAGAGGTAAAGTGTGGTGCCTAATGATTTTGAGTCTATAAGTACGGTTAAGAGTCAAGCTTTTGAAGCAGCTTATGAAGAAAGGCACAGAATGTTCTATGATGTTTTGACTTGCGGTGTAGCATTTGAGAGACATGAAATGGTCATGGTATTTGAGACAACATGGTCTCGTGATTTAAGGTCACTCGGGGTGAGTTTGGTTGAAATAAGTTAGGTGTTAAAGGGAGATATTGTTATTTCTAAGGCAATCAAGGATAAATTGGAAGGAAGTAGATTGATTAGCCATAGTTGAATTGGTATACTGGTGTCAGTGATCGGTTCGTCACAAATTCACCACCCAACCGCTCGAATCTAGTCACAAATTGCTTGAATGCATTAATAATTACTATTGGAACTAACCCCAATGAATAAAAATAGTTTTTACAAGGTTTTTCCCAAAAAGGTCAAAAATACCCCCGGACCCACGTGGTCAAAACTCGAGGTTCAGACCAAAACCTGGTTACCCATTCTCCCACGAATCCAAATATATGTTTTGTTTTGAAATCGGACCCCAAATTGAGGTCCAACTTCTCAATTTGTAGAAAACCTAGGTTCTACCCAAAACACCCAATTTCCCCATGAAAATCTTTGTTTTGAAGTTGAAATCATGTTAAAAGATGTTAGGAAGTGAAGAAATTAAGTTAGAAATCACTTACCAATGGTTTTGGAGAAGAAAAGTTGTTTGGAAAATCGCCTCTTAGGTTTTGGGTTTTTGAAAAGTGGAAAAAATGACTAAAGTCCCGAATATATATACTTTTGCTGGGGGCTGGCGCGGACCGCGCAGAAATGCACCGCGGTCGCGCCGAGGGAGGGAAGAAGTGGGCTTTCTCTGAACCCACCCAGCGCGGACCGCACTGATTTGGTGCGCGGCCGCGCTGGTCGACCCTTTGAACTCCAGCACGCGGACCGCACAGAAAAGCACCGCGGCCGCGTGGCTGCCAGCGTGGACCGCGCGGAAATGACCGCGGCCGCACTGGGGCCTACAACATCTGAACCTGCATTTTTTTAAGCCAAAGACCTCCCGGGCCCCACTCAAAACTCACCCGAGCCCTCGGGGCTCCAAACCAAACATTCATATGATCTCGAAAACACCTTATGGACTTACTCGTGCGATCAAACCGCAAAAACAACATCATATACATAGGATCAAGCCTCGAAACACATGATTTTCTTTCAACTTTCATAAAACTCAAATTCCCCATTTTAAGTCCGAAACACATCATATGACGTCCATTTTTAGCCAAACTTTACAGATAGTGCTTACAACATATTTAAGACTCGTACCGGGCGTCGGAACCAAAATACGAGCCCGATACCACAGATTTCTGATAAATTTTCTTCTTCCTTTTCCTTAATTAATTCTAGAAAACAATTTCACACAAAAAATCATTTCTTGGGCTTGGGACATCGGAATTTGATTCCGTGCACACTCCCAAGTCCCATATTTATCTACGGACCCTCCGGGACCGTCGAATCACAGGTCCGGGTCCGTTTACCCAAAATGTTGACCGAAGTCAATATTATGCATATTAATATCAAAATTCATCAAATTTTTCACATAATTCGCATATTTCAACATAAAATCTTTTCGGCTACGTGCCCGGACTGCGCATGCAAATCGAGGCAACTAACAACGAGGTTTTTAAGGCCTCCGAAGCACGGAACAAGGAAGAATTACGGTGATGACCCTTTGGGTCGTCAGAACATTAGAGCTCCTGCGATAGCATAGAACAAAATTTCCGGGGCACTGTAGCTAACCCTATGCGATCGCAACACCTGCTATGCGATCGCATAGAGCAAAATTGCTCTGCACTGACTGTTGCATTTCTGCAGCATTTTCCAACTTCAAAAATTCTCGTTAGCCATCCAAAATCACCCCGAGGCCCCCGAGACCTCAACCAAAAATACCAAAACCTCCTAAAACATCATACAAACTTGTTCCAATCATCAAAACGCCTCAAACAACGCCAAAACCATCAAATTACATCGAATTCAAGCCTAAGTTCTTCTAAAACTTCCAAAACACGCATTCGATCAAAAATCCAACCAAAACACGTCCGAATGAGATACAATTTTGCACGCATATCCCAAATCCCTTAATGAAGCTACAAAAACTCTCAGAATTCCATTCCGACTCCCGGATCAAAATTTCAGCTATCAACCGGAATCGCCAAAATACTAACTTCGCCAATTCAAGCCTAAATTAGCTACGGACTTCAAAAATACATTCCGAACACGCTCCCAACCCAAGTTCTTCTACAACTTCCAAAACACGCATTCGATCAAAAATCCAACCAAAACATGTCCGAATGAGATGAAATTTTGCACGCATATCCCAAATCACCTAATGAAGCTACAGAAACTCTCAGAATTCCATTCCGACTCCCGGATCAAAATTTCAGCTATCAACCGGAAATCGCCAAAACACTAACTTCGCCAATTCAAGCCTAAATCAGCTACGGACTTCAAAAATACATTCCGAACACGCACCCAACCCAAGTTCTTCTAAAACTTCCAAAACACGCATTCGATAAAAAATCCAACCAAAACACGTCCGAATGAGATGAAATTTTGCACGCATATCCCAAATCACCTAATGAAGCTACAGAAACTCTCAGAATTCCATTCCGACTCCCGGATCAAAATCTCACCTATCAACCGGAAATCGCCAAAATACTAACTTCGCCAATTCAAGACTAAATTAGTTGTGGACTTCTAAAATACATTCCGAATATGCTCCCAACCTCAAAATCACCTAACGGAGATAACAGAACCATCGTATTTCTGTTCCGAGGCCATCTTCACACTGTTCCAACTACGGACCATTTTCCAACACTTAAGCTCTCATTTAGGGACTAAGTGTCCCAAAACTCCCCAAAACTCAACACTGAACATCCCGGCAAATCCAAAATTGTAGAAATGAACATAGGGGAAACAGTTAATAGGGGATCGAGGCGTAAATTTCAAAAACGACCGGCCGGGTCGTTACATCCTCTCACACTTAAACCTTCGTTCGTCCTCGAACGAACATAAATAACATACCTAAAGTAGTGAAAAGATGAGGGTATCGGCTGCGCATATCCTGCTCGGTATCCCAAGTCGCCTCCTCGGCCGGCTGACCCCGCCATTGAACCTTCACCGATGCAATGTTCTTTGACCTCAGCTTTCTAACATGCTTGTCCAATATTGCTATTGGCTCCTCAACATAAGATATATCCTTCTCCTACTAGACTGAGCTGAAATCCAACACGTGCGACGGATCACCGTGATACCTCCAAAGCATAGAAACACGAAATACCAGGTGAACTCCTACCGAGCTGGGAGGTAAGGCAAGCTCGTAAGCAACCTCCCCAACGCGCCTCAATATCTCAAAAGGGCCAATAAACCTCGGACTCAACTTCCCTTACTTCCCAAATCTCATAATGCCCTTCATAGGCTAAACACGAAGTAGAACCTATTATCCAACCATATCGGAACCATCACAAACTTTCCGATCCGCATAACTATTCTGTCTGGACGAGGCTATATGGAGTCTATCCTGAATCACTTTTTCAAAGCATCCTGAACCAAAACTGTACCCAATAATATAGCCTCGCCTAGCTTGAACCAACCTAGCGGGTCTCTAGTGCTTATATTTCAGCTGCTCGCAGTTGAGGCACCGAGGTACAAACCCGACTAGGCTCCGAAAGATCCAATTTCACAAACTGGCTGGCTAATGCCTGAACATCCATCGCCATAGGCCTATCTAATGGTGGTAGGTAAGACAAACTTCCCAAACTCTCTTCCCGGCGACTCAAAGCATCGTCCACTACATTGGCCTTGCCCGGGTGATAGAGGATAGTGATGTCATAATCCTTTCGCAACTCTAACCATATCCTTTGGTGCAAATTTAGATCCTTTTTCTTGAACAGGTGCTGCAAGCTCCGGTGATCAGTATAAATCTCACAAGGCACACAGTATAATTAATGATGCCAGATATTTAACGCGTGAGCAATAGCAGCTAACTCAACATCATGAACTGGATAATTCTTCTCATTTACCTTTAACTGTCTGGACGCATAGGCAATCACCCTACCATCATGCATCAATACCGCTCCAAGGCCATTCATCGAAGCATCACAATAGACAGTATAAGACCCCGAACCTATAGGCAATATCAAAACTGGGGCTGTAGTCAAAGTTGTCTTGAGCTTCTGAAAGATCGCCTCGCACTCTTCCGCCCACTGGAACGGAGCACCCTTCTAAGTCAGCCTGGTCATATAGGCTGCAATCGATGAAAACCCCTCCACAAAACGACGGTAATAACCCGCCAAGCCAAGGAAACTATGAATCTCTGTAGCTGAGGATGGTTTGGGCCAACTCTACACTGCTTCTACCTTCTTTAGATCCACCCGAATACCCTCACTCGATACCACGTGGCCTAAGAATGCCACGGAACACAACCAGAACTCACATTTTGAAAACTTTGCATAAATTTCTTTTCTCTCAGAGTCTGAAGTACTGTCCTCAGGTGTTGTTCATGATCTTCCCGACTCTAGGAATACACCGGAATGTCATCAATAAAGACAATGACAAAAAATTCAAGATATGGACGGAATACACTGTGCATCAAATGCATAAAAGCTATTCGGGTGGTCAGACCAAATTACATAACAAGGAACTCATAATGACCATATCGAGTCCTGAAAGAAGTCTTCGGGATATCTGGCTACCGAATCTTCAACTCATGGTAACCTGAGGGGATGTCAATCTTAGAAAACATTTGTGCGCCCTGAAGTTGGTCAAATAAATCATCAATACAGGGCAAAGGATAACAGTTCTTCATTGTAGCTTTGTTCAACTGTCGATAATCAATACACATACGCATAGAACCATCCTTTTTCTTTACCAACAAAACAGGAGCACCCTAAGGTGATACACTGGGTCGAATAAAACCCTTATCAAGCAAATTCCTGTAACTGATCCTTCAACTTAACTGAAGGTTTCACCTCATCCTTAGTCCATAACCTTAGGATAGGACCCAAACTTCAAAATCTGCCATTCGTCATAGGATCCGAATTCCACATCATCACACTGCATTAGTCTTATTTCAACATAATTAAACTTTTAATAACGCTTAAATACTTCGAAATTGTTTCTCCGGGATGTTACATTCTCCCCCACTTAGGGTCATTCATCCTCAAATACACGACGTAGCTTATCTCTTTCTTCGCACATCTTAATGTCTCAAAAATTTTCTAACTTCCAAATTTTTCAAAAATTTGGCAGAGCCTCCCCTGTAATTGGGCCTATCCACCTGCCAGAGTAACACCAAAACAACTCCTAACAACATATCCACAACCCAATGAAACACCACAATGTATATGTAAGTAACACTATTCTTAACATTACAAGCATCGCATTATCATACTGGTATCTGGACACGAAACACATTATCTGTATGACCATAACCATGTCTCTGGCCATAATAGTTGTTCATAAATCACAACATTGCCAATTAACCTTATGTTAACAAACATCTTATTTCATACCTCCACTTTACTCACAATGCGGCATTGAGACCTCATAAATTACTTACCCGAATTAACGAGTCACATCTAATGCCACCTGAGCGCCCATCTCGTAGGCTAAACTCAATGTTTACAACACAAAAATGACTGAATATGAACAAAAAATACACAAGAATTGTCAAATAAGCCTAACAGGCGTGACTCCCATTTAAAATATACAATTTTTTTTTAATTTCATAAAAGGAGCATTTTAATCACATAAAATTTTCACCGCCAGGACCTTGTCCTTATATAACACCCACCGCAGCTTGTAGCCTGGTTTAAAATATTTCACATCATAAAAAAATGAGAGGATCTCGTCCTCAACTCTGAATCACAAGTATTTGCACGTTGTGCCAACTGAAAATTTTCATTTCCTTTCTTTCTTCTTTTAAATAATTTTCGTCAACCAAAAATCACAACATATAATGAAACCTCATACCGATAGGGCATATAATTCACAATTGAATTTAATTATCGTGAAATCACATCAAAACCCATTGTAGTAAGTAATAGAAAGACATTTTAGCCTCATAGCTATTCTTAGTGACCAACACATAATGATAGAAATAGATATCTCCATATAATATCCCAACGTATGTATTCACATAAGTAGATTTCAAGATTACAAAGCTCACTCATGAGTGGAGCTTATTAAGAGGACTCACCTCAATTTTTCAAAACCAAATCAAATTGAGGAAAATATCCTTTTTTTAACAATCAGAATTGTACTTGTAATGACACCATTTGGTGTAATGGCCTCGGCCACACCATAGCAATTATATCAATGGGTCGGGCCTCCACCTCTTAGGTGACATCTACCCGCTCGCCCTCCAGCTCTAACTTGTAGTGTATGTAGATTAGTAACTATAACGGAGTGTGTGGACCAAGTGTTCTGATGAATAGATTTCTCCCAAGTCTGGGACAATTTCTCATGATGTTTCTAGTATCACCACATTCATAACAACCCATCTGCAGTTCGGCTGCTCATACTGAGTCTGCGCCGGATAACCAGAATAACCATTTAATAAATCCTATGCTAGTGGTGTATTAAAAGATGATTGTCCCATGAGAGTGCTCTGATTAACTGTGGCACTACAAGTATTCTGAAATTATTTCCATTTCCCTGTTGATACTGAAATGTAGAATTATTATGGACATAGGAATATCGGAAGTCCCAACATCATCCCATACAAATCTCAGCTCTTACTCATATACAAATTTCAGAGAACTTTTGAATAACACATAAATACATCTCAGGTCAAATCTGAGATGACACATGTCCCACAATTTGATCGTTGATAGTGGACTCCCTTCACTTGGTGCAAAGCCATAAGATACATCCCGATACTCCACAATACTAACCTTTATCGCTCGTACGTCACCATCATAATACACCTCAAGCCATTCATTTGGCACATGTCATTCTTATGATAGTTAAACTCACTTCCTCCAGTATCTCGGTTGCTAGTTGTACTCTTCGCTAAATAGACATCTCACATGAACCACATAGTCTCTATTACCACCAACTATCTTCAGATCTACATCCACCTCATGACTCTACCATTACTGCGACGATTAGGAAATTAAGTAAACCTTTTTAAGACCGTACATATCAACCAGATGTCAGAACCTATTGCACCCCCATGTGCACAATTGAATGATCTCTCATTACTTCTGCATTATTGATATGGATGACACGCGGTAACAATGGTCGAGCAAATTCTTGGCTCCCTTATAATCCTTCTGTAGCATCACGAACCGTCGGCACATAATTGATACCGAGTGCGCAATTTCAATACACGAGTGGATTCAAAAAGAACATATCATATAGGCTCCAAACTGAATAAATGACGCACGATAAGGAAATCAAATGAAGTGAAGATTTTTCCTAAACAGTTACATAGCCTCTCGTAGATAAGCACAGACGTCTCTGTACCGATCAATGAGACTCTAAGAAATCGGCCTGTGTTCTGTGACTCCTATGATCCTACAGCTTTGATACTAACTTGTCATGACCACAGTTCGCCCTCCGTGAACATGTCGTGATGGCACCTAGTCCCTACAACTAGGTAAGCCTAACAATGCGGAATTTATACAACTTGCAGAAAACAAAACTAACTTGTAGAAGCAAACAACCGAAAACTTTACTGTCAAGAGAAAACTGTATATAAGTGCCACTTGGAATAATACAACTCATATCACGAAATCCAAAACAAACTCCCAAAACCCAAAAACTCACAGGAAACACAAACTAATAGAAATGAAATATACTGCTCTAACTCCAGAATGTCTACACAACCGAAAGAAAGGGAAAATCATGTACTAAAGCTGGAATAAGATAGAGATTCCTGGTCTGTGGACGTGGCAGATATTCCTCAAAGTCTCTGCTAGATGTCTCCGCCGCGAGGATAGTGCGCCTGAGTGGAGGTACCTGGAACTGCACATGAAAAACATGTGCAGAAGAGGCATAAATACACCACAGCGATACTCAGTAAATATCGAGCCTAACCTTGGTTGGGTAGTAACGAGGAAGGTCAGGGCCATACTGAGATAAGCATAATAACTGATAAGATAAAGGGGACAATATAGATAAAGTCTACAGCTATAATCGAAACAGGATAATTAAGGAATGCAGTAATAGAAGGATGAAACAAAACAATACCAGTAAAAATACTTCTCATAACCGGAATAATAATTGGGGATCTCTTGGTATCCCGAGGATCTCTCAGTATCCTCAATAATACAGAATTACAACATGAATATTAGTCATACTTTCGTCCATGACTAATGATTCATGCAGCAATTTCCACCACAAGCCTCAGAAAAAACGAGACAGATGGTGGAAGGACTTGAATCATTTAAAATCCTTTGTCCAAAATCTGTACAAAACCAAAAGATGGTGTGGTCTTGACATCAAACAAAGTCCTTTTATTGAAGAAACTGGGGAATTTAAGGGGCTTTTCCATGAATCAAGGGTTTAATCCGAAAAATTTGGGCAAAAAGAGGAAAGTTTGAATTTTTATTTTTTGGATATGTAATTTGGAAAGATTGAGTGGTATTTTGGGGAAATCAATGGCAGGATGTGAATGAGGGGACGATGAGGATTGGCTGGTTAAAATTTGGAGGGATTCGGAGGTGTTCTGCTGTCGTTAGGCGATTTCCGGGCGGCGGAGCTATGGCGGAAGCAGGTGGCGATTTGAGAGAGAAAAGGAATTAGTTTTAATCTAAATGGGACTAAATCGGTTAAATGAAGACATGGGTTTGGTTGGTCATTTAATGGGGGGGGGGGAATAAATGAAACGACGTAGTTTTGAAGTGCAACTACGTCATTTTGGGTGAACGGAGGTCGGACCGGATTTGCAGGGTTTGGGCTTGGGTAAAGGGAAGTTTTGGATCAGATCTAGGCTGGATGAGAATTGGCCCAATTTAATAAGACAAACCTTTTTCCCAATTCTTTCTTTTATTTTTTTAATTTTTTTTTCTTTTAATTAAAATCCTACAAATTAAAAATTCTAAATTATCCAAAAGTGTGAAATTAAACTAAGTATCCTCATTAATTATATACACATGTGCCAAGGATCTCTTGGTATCTCGCACTCCCAATCTAGAACATAAAATGTGCAGGGGGGCCCGGATACCGTCCCGTAGTCCCAAATTTAAATCAAACAACAACAGTGCAAAATATCAAATAATTACCAAACTCCTAACAAATAATAGTAGATTCTAACCTAACATGCTTCATAGAATGCAAACAGGGCAGTTTAGGCAATTAGGCAAGTAAGTCAACTAAATATGCTCCTCTAAACTATCACAGGCTAAATTCTTCAATTCGAATAAAATGGACAAACAAGAAAACTCAATTTAAATAATTCCAAGTAAAAACGGATTTTCAACAATTAGCACAAGTACGTGCTCATTACCTCACGTACAAGGCATTCAACTACAAATTTGCAAATCCTAAGGGACAAGTCCCCCACACAAGGTTAGATAAGCCACTTACCTTGAACAAGTGCAAGTCAACCCGAAACCACGCTTTTGCCACGAGTATCCGACTCCAAATGGCTTAAATCTATTCAATTAAATTGCATATTGTAAATAATAATTCAAGTAATTGATTCTACAATTAAATTCTAAGCTAATACGCGAAATTATGTAAAATGACCAAAATGCCCCTCGGGCCTACGTCTCGGAATCGGGAAAAATTTATATTTCCAGAACCTTCCTACTCTCACGAGTTTAACCATATAGAAATCTCTCAAATCGGACCACAAATAGCCCCTCAAATCTTGAATTTAGTGTTCAAAACTCAAGCCCTAATTTCTTACAATTTGGCTAAATTCTCAAGGATTTCAAGGATGATTCTACAATAAAATCATGTTTTTAACTCATAAAACTTACCTCCAATCAATCCCAGTCGAAACCCGCTTCAAATCCTCCCAAGCAGCTCTCAAAATGCTCAAAAATGGTGGAAAATGGGTTTGGGTTCGCGCATGAACTGTTTTTAATATTCTGTCCGGGCACTGTAGCTAACCCCTATACGATCACATTAGAGCTCCTGCGATGGCATAGAACAAAATTTCTGGGGCACTGTAGCTAACCCTATGCGATCGCAACACCTGCTATGCGATCACATAGAGAAAAATTGCTCTACACTGACTGCTGCATTTCTGCAACATTTTCCAACTTCAAAAATTCCCGTTAGCCATCCGAAATCACCCCGAGGCCCCCGAGAGCTCAACCAAAAATACCAACACCTCCTAAAATATCATACAAACTTGTTCCAATCATCAAAACGCCTCAAACAATGCCAAAACCATCAAATTACATCGAATTGAAGCCTAAGTTCTTCTAAAACTTCCAAAATACGCATTCGATCAAAAATCCAACCAAAACACGTCCGAATTAGATGAAATTTTGCACGCATATCCCAAATTACCTAATGAAGCCACAGAAACTCTCGGAATTCCATTCCGACTCACGGATCAAAATTTCACCTATCAACCGGAAATCGCCAAAATACTAACTTCGCCAATTCAAGTCTAAATTAGCTACGGACTTCAAAAATACATTCCGAACACGCTCCCAACCCAAGTTCTTCTAAAACTTCCAAAACACGTATTCGATAAAAAATCCAACCAAAACACGTCCGGATGAGATAAATTTTGCACGCATATCCCAAATCACCTAATGAAGCTAGAGAAACTCTTGGAATTCCATTCCGACTCCCAGATCAAAATCTTACCTATCGATCGGAAATCGCCAAAATACTAACTTCGCTAATTCAAGCCTAAATTAGCTACGAACTTCTAAAATACATTCTGAACACGCTCCAAACCTCAAAATCACCTAACGGAGCTAACATAACCATCAGATTTCCATTCTGAGGCCGTTTTCACATTATTCCAACTACGAACCATTTTCCAACACTTAAGCTCTCATTTAGGGACTAAGTGTCCCAAAACTCAATACCGAACGTCCCAGAAAATCCAAAATAGTAGAAATGAACTTAGGGGAAACAGTTAATAGGGGATCGGGGCGTAAATTTGAAAAACGACCGGCCGGGTCGTTACACGTGCAATTCATAAAATCTCTTCTCTTTGAATCATTACTCAATTGAAGGCCTAAACATCATCCTCTTATAATTTATCACAATTACACCCTTACTTTACTACTAGGGAAGCATTCCATCCCTTCTAAATGGTCCTAGTTTTAAACTCCTTTGAGTTCATTCAGGTTATACTGAGCTTTCTATAACTTACAAAAATCATCAGCTCTCTTGTTTTGATGGGTTTAATCCCAAGGCCTTGCCTATTATTGTCACCTTCTTACTCACATTTTATTATCCTTACTCATATCTACCTAAAACCTTGTTTCTCTACCATACTTTAGCTTGCGACCTACGCATATCTATTTATGCTACTCGTAACCTTCCTTTTAATATGCTAGCATCGTAGATTTCCTTTCATGCCTTCTCAGTTGTCTTTAAATATAAGTAATTACTTTTCTTGGTCGTTCTGACCACTTGCTGTATGGATACCTGGCTTATCTTAATGCCTACGAATACTAGAATTCCTTGTAACTCATATGATCTTAAATATTACTTTTGGACCTTTTTTTTCCCGTTCATTAGCTACAATAGTTGCCACTTTCTTAAGGAGTGCATCCACTGTTGTAGTGAGACTGTTGTTACAAGATCATTTCTTCTTTAGGTCACTATGCTTTGGTAAAAACCTTTTTCCTTATTTCCTCATCTAGTCTTTCGTTGTAGTACTTAGGGAATTCCGTCTGACTCTTGTAAAGCTGCGAGCTTGTTACATCATATACCTGACAGAATTTTTGATGTTCTTCCTCGCCTATAATTATCCTTAGTTACATACATCCGCGCCCTTATGCTCGTAGGGTTGCTTCTGAACCCAAATTTTCACTCTCTCCCTAGTGCGACTTTATTTTATTTTCGTAACACTTATACAATACCTTTTAACTACCAAAACTCCTATCGGAATATTACTCAAGGATCACCATGTCATTATATCTACGAGACTAAATTCCCTATGTTGGGTTTCACAATGTTTATCGTCAATGATCTGTTGAATGATCTATGAACTCTTGTTTAGCCATAATTAGACTCATCCTGAATCAGCTACAAACTAATCATTGGTCCATTCTCATATCTTTATTCTGTGTAACCCCTCTTGGGTTATATTTGTTTTTTTGGTCTTAACTTACCCTCGCACTAGCTCCTTATGTATCAAGTGTCCATTCACACTTATTTACCAATTAACATCCTTGTCGGGAACCATTAATTCCCCTTACCAATGTTGTGCTTGCATCATGTTCTGGAGTCGTAACATATCTGTAGGATCTGAATAAATGCAATCTCAATCCTTTCGCCTTTTTACCGCATTCTTCATTTCTATTCTATAGTTACCTGAACCACTTAACTCCAACTTAATACCACATCACACCATCTTCCCCCTTTAGGGGAGTACTAACATTTAATGCTACAACGATCTACTTATAGATGTTTTACCTCTTCATCTGTGGCATCTTTTCACATCATCAATGGCCCTTACTCGCCTTACAATAACCCACCTGTACCAGGGACAACTGAATTCCGTATGCACAAGGGGGACACCTAGTGTAACTGGAAAACCTAGTCCCTTAAGCTTAACTCTGGTCACAGTGCTTGCTTTAGGGAAGTGTCTTCCTGAATGACATTTAAAGGTTATTCTTCTGTTGCCCATTCTATTATCACCGAAACACGATTTGTGAAATTCTCACGATACTGACTATTATCAATCCTTCGGTCCCTAATTCATGTTAAGTTTATATTGTTCACTAGCCCATATTGATTTCTGTTACTCCGGGGGTCTAACTTTTCCTTCTGGTAATCACGTTGGAGTCAGTAGCTAATTTCTTGAAATGGGGATATGACTTTATAGCTTATACTCTTTTATTATCTCAAGGTATGTCACCTATTGTCTATTCCATCACTTGACTATAGACTATGTCATCCTATCATATTTGATTTACCGTATCACCCATTTATCACATCTTACTCATAATGCCTTATTTACTTTCTTCTTATTCTCCTGCTAATATTTCTATCTATAAATTTATTCTAAAAATTTCAATAAAATATTCTTTCACTTTAGCTCTTGTTGCTTCATCTCGTTGTCTCTTCGGGTTGCCTAACATTCTCTTTTTTTCCTGGGAGGTGGGGGGTCATACTAAGGTAAATATTTATCCCTTATAGGATTCCATGCCAATCTTATGAATTTTCTGAATATTCTAGTGTTCATATCTGACTGTACTATTCTAGAGTGCACTATCTGGGTGTCTCACAAGGAGATCTATTACCACGTTTGCACTATCCTTCGGAAATGTTAGCTAATGATAAAAATCCATCCAGCATTTTAGGTTACTCTAACCCTAGTTGGATCCAGATATCCCATACTTCTCTTAAACTATATATGTTAGCTCCCATAGGACATAACTGAGATGGGTGTGGCCAATTGTGTATATCTCTGTTACTGTTGAAAGTATCTCAGAATGCTTATATTTCTCTGCTTGAATTGTAAATACTGATAATTTTTACTAACTGGGTACCTCATACCCTTCTTCACCTTCCTTCTTTTACTTGTTGAAACTTGTATATACCTTTTTATTGTCTTATTTATTTTTACCATATGGGTGGATAAATATCCATGCCTTAGGTCTCCTTATCAAGAAGCTTACATATCTTAGTACACATATAATCTACTGAAGACCTTACATTTACACATCATAAGCATGATGCAAAATCGAGTTCCTCTGACTCAACTCTTCCACAACCACATTCAATCTCTTACAAATTGTCTTTATAGATGTAGGCATCGTTGTATTACGAATAAAATAGAATTTAGGAGATTGAATTCTTACTTATAAGTGTAATGCACAACACACCCATAAACAAGACTCTACTAGACATAACTTGTAGACTTTATAGGACATAACTACTCTGATACCACTTTTGTCACGACCCAAACCGATGGGCGCGATGGGCACCTCGTGCCTTACCCAATCGGGTACCAACGTAACATATTTTTTTATTATCATACCATCATGGGTAAATAGGTCAGAAGGGTCATCATGAGATAACCAGTATAAAAGATAAGGGAATACAAGACATACGAGGATCCAACATGATATGGACACTTATACATGTGACATACGGGACTACAAGGCCAACATGATCATTTATACACTCAAAACATAGGCCAACAAAGCCATACAAATATCCATATACATGACTTCTGTCTACAAGCCTCTAAGAGTATATAAACATCATATGACAGGGCCCCACCATAATAATCAATACATGTCCAAATTATTTTGACTAAATAGGCAACTCCGAAGCAAGTGGAGTGCAACAAAACCTTTTGCTGAGCTAATAGCCTACTAGGAGGACTGTCAACCTGTCTATCGGAACCTGCGGGTATGAAACGCAACATTCCCGGACAAAAGGAATGTCAGTACAAATAAAGTACCGAGTATGTAAGGCATGGAAAGCAGTACATATAAGACATGAAAGAAACATGGAGTAACGGACTCAACCTGTAAGTCTGAACAACTCTGTTAATCATAAAACATTTATTATGTCATGTATATGCGTATAAATGACATATCATGCATTGGTATATGCATACATAACATCATCAAGCCTCTGAGGGCATCTCATCATATAATTTCGACCTTTGTGTGTGAAATAATAAACGTATACCAGCTGATCAAGTGGTGGTGCGTATATAATGCCATAACTATTCCACATATCCCATATACATATAATATATGTGTATATAATGTCATCTGGTCACGGGTCAATGTACATGTATAAATGAATACAATGCATAAGAAGAAAGCCAATAAGATCTCCCTAGATGTCATAAGATCAATATGCCTTCGGTTAATATCATGAAATAAACTTTATCAACTTACATATTTTTTAAGACACATGAACAGACGATATAATAATAGTACACATGGGGAATCAACAACATATGCACCTCTAGTACTTCTAAGAATAGAGTCATTTGTGAAAGTTCCACGTTTTCTCGTTTCATTTATATCATATGGATCATGCCAAAAGGAAAGAAGGGATAGCCTCAATATACCTCAAATCGTCAATGAAACTCAACAACAAGATTATGACAACTAGCGCGTGAACCCTATAACAAAGAAATACATGGCAACTTAGATGGCGCTAGTATATCATGGTATTGTGAAATAGTGTCGGAGAAGCAACTGTCAGAGATCGCAGTGTGTGGTGGTTCAGAATCGAATCGATGTTCCTAACATTGACAGCTCGAGGAAAGATGATCTTCGGAGAGGTTTAGAGTTAGTGACGGTCTAATGGTTCAACTGCTTCAAGAGATGGATTTTTGTTTAAGGAAACAGTTGGGCGCTGATGAGGAAGGATATGTGGGAGGTGTCTTGCGGTGGTTAAATTTCTAGAAGGCTAGGTATGAGAAACAGAAGTCCAGTAGTTACTTAAAGGAGGGGTTTGACCAAAGTAGGAGAGTGGCAGAGTAGCATATGGGTTCTGTGGTAGGATAGTTGCATGCCTTGAGGAATGTTCAGAGTGATTTGGGATTTATGGTGGACAGTGACTAGGTCTACGGACTTAATTCGGAATGTTGGCTACTATACTAGGGAAAGATTGGATGCAATAGAAAGAAGTTTGCTTGATATGAAGAGGAATGCAACATGACTTCGGGTTGGAATGTATTATCACAATTTTAGTGATGTCAATGAAGAGTGAACGGACTTGTACAACTGGTGAAGGAGCACGTCTTAGGATGGTTTATTGATTTCGTGGTAATTGTACCCAGAGCAGTGTCGTTGGAAGATGTTGGCATGGAAATTTCCACATGTGAGTTATCTCCTATGAACAGGATAGCGATTGTGCGGTGTTGACGAAGCTTCTATGAATAATTTTACTGGAAAGGTCGAATATGTAAATATGGCTAGTGATTCAGAGTGTTCATGGAATGTTAACAGAATGATTTCGAGAAATCTAGCAGGTTGATTGTGCAAGATTATGTCAATGGGGGATAAGGAATCTTGGTGGGTTCCAGGGTTATGTAATGGTAGCTTCAAGCTAAGTGTGAGAGCACCACCGTCTATGATTGGATTGCATGGTTGTCTACTTGTGAGATTTCTGGTTATAACATATTGGTGGGTTATTATGACTAAGGAAAGAGAACATCAATGGTAATGCGAGCAAAGGATTTGTGGAATGTTTGCTATAATTGGCCATATGGATTCATGTTCAGGCTTTGGGAAGACTCAGAGTTTATGCTTTGTGTAGATGTGTGTACAAGGAAAGTGATCTAGCCGGGTGCTTCTTTGAGAGGGTGTTCATGTGCTAGCAGGGCCTTGGAATTTGATTATATTCGGGAACAAGCCAGAGTTGGTGACTCTCAACAATGGTCCTAGTGGGTTAAAAACTTAAAAGTGCTTGCCTAAGGATGTCGAGTCCATGGTATGGTTAAGTATCGAGCTTTTGTAGTGGATTATGAAAAAGGGGCTTGGACTGTTCTATATTATCGTCAGTCTACAATGTAGCATTGGAGGAGTGGAATAACTTTAGTTTTATGGAGGAATTATCAGAATGGGTGTACCAGTTGAAGATGTGAATGTGCGCACAAGGAGGGTATGAGATGGTTCATGGGTTTGGAGACAACGGGGTCTCGTGAAATAAGGTCACTCAGGATGAGTGCGGATTGGGTTCGTTATATTTGAATGGAGCTATTATTACTCCTAAAGAAAGTCTAGAGTAAATTAGGATAAGTCAGATCGGTTAGTAATGGTTGGATTGGCATAATGGTGGCAATGATCAGTTCCTTCAGTGTGTTATGTTGTGCATGTGATTATGGCGGTACGTTCGAGGCTTGACTGCCACCGTAATTGATTTTATTTGGAGGCATTCGAGTATTATGGCCTGTTATGTGTAGATGGATCTCGGAAGAGTTATGGTGATTTAGACCACTACTAGAGGATTATATTTTATATAGTTATGGGAATTCATTCGCGTGTTGCTATGGTTCTCCTAAATTGAGTTAAATGAAAGGTTGCTATATGATGGAGTGTTTATTCTATTAGTGGGTCAGGAGTTATGACAAAATTCTAGAACTCTCACGTATTGGTATATTAGGTGCAGTGAGCGGCATGGGAATTGGAAGTTGAGGATCAAGGTTGCAATTCGGTTTTGATAAGAATGTCACGAGCTCGGATGAGCAGGGAAGGATTCAGATGTTTATAGTAAGCCGATATTGTCTTCAGCGTCATCTGAGATTGATGTCCTGTGTAAGAGGCTTGGTGTACTGATTTCCAGATCCCCGATTTGCTTTACATCATTAGTATGACTGGTGGTATGGATATGCAGCCTTGTTACCTAGTGTAGAAGGTTGTGGGAGCGTATCCCATGGGAAGATTGTATAAGCATGCCATGTAGTCACTTGATTGATTAAAGATTGAAACCAAGTATGGAGATTGTGGTACTATCGTTAATGTGAGAATTTATGCCTGAAGGGCACTCGGTTCATTTGGTTATGGATTGTGGAAGTTTGTTCTGGATTTGACAGTTGTTCTTGTGTGTCATGGGAAAAAGCGTTGTTGTGGATCCTTGAAAGGTTATTAGCCTAGTGAAGTACGATCAGAATTGGCTTGAGGTCCATGGATGGATCTAAATATGAATGTGGGCTCTATATCAGGCCGGATGTGTTCATTTCAGCATAGGGCCTTGGATATTATTTCTGTCGTCAGCTATTTCATGTAATCTATATTATGCCGTGTGGGTTGTAGGGTGGTTTGATTATTTGCACATGTGTTGTGATCCCGTGTAGCTTGTGGTGTTATATGAGCAGGATGGCTTTCAAGATGCAGGTCATTTATTGCACCTTAGTCGTGCTTGAGTTTTTGTAGAGTATGGCGCTATCTGTCTCCCCAGGGATGGTATTATGCACTTGGCGTTCTTGTGGTCGACATTCGGGTATTTCGCAGGGATGAACATTCTACCTCGGTAAGTATTTCCTTATATATTATTATGTGTGGATCGGGTGGCATGCCATCATGGGTATGTTGTTTGGATCAGGTGGCACACTGCCACGAGTATCATGGTTGGATCAGGTTGCACGCCACAATGGTATCATACGTGGATTGGGTTGCATACCGCAACAGTGTGATGTTGAGTACAGTTCGCCATATCTATTCTTGTTTGTTTTGTTTCTCATTCCTGAGGAAGGTTCATAACATCCTTTAGATTGTTTAGTTAGTTACATGGGTTGAGGAATTCTTTCTAGAGTTCATTTTCCTTATGTATCACCTTCGAGTTTGTAGCTTGTTGGGACATTGTGGCGTCATATGAGATTTTTGGCAGAGTCTGGGGTGGTTTATTTCCTGAGCAGCTTATACTATGTGAGACGAGATTATTGGACTTGGGATCAATGCGATTAGATTTTTATGAAGCGCATTAGAGAGCAAATACTGTTATTTGGTTCATAATGAGGTAATGGTTCTTGTCGAGAGGCGAAACTCACTGATTTGTTGACTTTGCAGATGGTATGAATTTTTACACATCTCTTCCGTCGTGACAGCATTACAAGAGTTGGGACAAGACTTATAGGTGTCATGAGGTGTGTTGTGAGCATCAGATTCATGGAATTTCGACTATTATTGTCATAGGTTGTTATTACGGTCATGTGAATTATGCGGTGCATGGTGTGAATTCAGAACATGAATACAATCATGTTTTGGTACAGTGTGTAGTGACTGATACGGTGTTCGTATGTTGGAAGTAGGCCTGGTAGAGGATTTCGAATGTTCGAATTTGGCTCTAAGGCTTAATTGAATAAATAAAAAAGAGGATCTTTAGAGTAGCTCGAGCTAATATGCTCAACTGGGTTGTGGTAGCACGGGTAGGTGCACAAGGTGTTAAACAGTAGTTTCGGTCAACTTCGGAGCGTTGAGGCATTTTAAGCTCTAGCCCATCATACGAAGGTTTGAGGCATTGAGCAGATTCACTTCAAGTATTAAGACATATACGCGTGGCCAAAACTGAATTTTCGAAAGTTCGGGGTTGATTTGGAAAGAAAATTCTCATTTCGGAAGCTTTAAATTAGAAGAATTGACTAAGGTATGACTTTGAGTAAACGACCTCAGAATCAGGATTTGAAGGTTCCAACAGGTTCGTATGATGATTTTTTGCTTGGGCGTATGTTCGGATCGGGTTTTGGATGACCGGGAGCATTTCGGCGCCTATTGTGGAAAGTTGATACTTTGGAAGAATTTCTTCAATTTGGGTTGAAGTGCATTTAATGTTATCAATGTCCATTTGGGATTCCGAGACCGGGATTAGCTTCCTATGGTGATTTTGGTCTTTGGAGCGCGTCCGGATGTGGATTTGGAGGTTCGTAGGTTATTTTGGAGTCATTTCACGAAAGTTGGAATTTGAAGGTTTTTGGAAGTTTGAACTAGAGTGGACTTTATGATATCGGGGTCAGATTCTTATTCTGAAAGTTAGAGTAGATCCTTAATGCCGAATGTGACTTGTGTGCAAAATTTGAGGTCAATCGGACGTGATTTGATAGGTTTCGGCATTGAATGTAGAAGTTTGAAGTTCTAAAGTTCATTAAGCTTGATTTGGGGTGCGATTCTTGATTTTGACGCCGTTTTATGTGATTTCACGCCTCGAGGAAGTTTGTGTTATGTTATGGGATTGGTTGGTGTGATTGGACGATGTCCCTAGGGCCTCGAATGTGTTTCAGGGCGGTTTCAGATCAATTTCAACTGTTTGGGAACTGTTGTTGCTGGTTCTAGTGTTGTCCTTCGCAAACGCAAAGGGACTCCTGCGTTATCGAAGAAGGGATTTTTGGGTTTCTATGTTTTTCATCACGAACGCTGTTCATGATAACTAGGGATTTCGATACCTTTTATACTCCTTCTTGCCTATGTTTTGATTAGGAATTTGTACAAAATAGTCCCAAAAGGCTCACAAATTATGCTTGATTGCAGATTTGAGCAACAAAGTGACAAGATGTCAAAGATCAGCTCAAAAGGAGTGAAACTTGCACGAGTACAAAACCAAGACAAAGCTTAGGCAAAATAAGGCCAGTGAGGCCGCACTAGATTCTGTGCGGTCCGCACTGTGAGTTTCAGAGAGCATGACATTAAGGCACGAAGGCAATGCGGCCGCACTAGGATTTGTGTGGTCCGCACTTAGATCAATGCGGCCGCACTCGATTTCGTGCGGTCCGCAGTGAGGAGAATTAGAGAGCTGCAAATTCCAAATGTCAAGCCAATGCGGTCCGCACTAGAAGCCATCATGGCTGTAGTCCATTCTCTGCGGTCCGTAGTGCCCGGATTTAGAGAGTTAGAACTTCAAGTTCAAAGACCTAGTGCGGCCGCACACCATTTTGTGCGGTCCGCACTAACCCCGCAGGGGTATTTTTGTCCAGATATTTTAACATAGTATTAATAGCTTCTTTTCCCATTTTAGCTGGGCTCGTGGGTTTGACTTTCTTAGCCATATTGGGCAATTTTATCTATTTTTCATCATTGAATCTTGTTATTTACCTTAGTGATTAATTAATATGAGTTGTTCTTTATCTATTTCTTGCTTTTCTTATTTAATTATGATTAGCTATACCCATAAGCTAGGGTTGTGGCTCAACCCTAGTGTGGGTAATTGACGGGTCTTGTATTTTAGGGCTAGATTGACTATGGGTGTTTGATATTTTGGCCAATTTCATGGTTAATTGCCAAATTAGTGGTTGCAAACACTAGTTTGTGTTTAGTTGACTAGGGGTCTTCTTGAAAAATAGAGCCTAAGTCTTCGAAATTGGTCTAACAAGGAAGTGAGGCTTACTTAAGAGATTGATAGCCCTAATTAAAAGGTTAAACCTCGAGAGAGTAATACCCGACATGAACCCTAGTTGCTTGTGAAAATTAGCATACCCAATTGGTTTTGAGAAAGTCAATTCGGGTAAAATCACTCGAACCACCGAGAGGTGTAGAGTGGGTAATATCGTGCAACGGTTATATCATACTCCCCAATTATGTCAATCGTGTCTTAGATTCAATTACCCGTCAATTAACCACCTAGGTAAAAGTCATTAACCTAGTGTCTTTTAAACCATTTGAACAACCCTTTTTAGTTTAACTCTTAGCTTAATCTAGTTGCATTTACCATTTGTATTTTGATAATAGTAGAAGTAAAAAGAAAACCCCAAAAATGAGTAGAAGTGTAATTTGGAACACATACGCAACTCTACACTAGATAGATACTCGATTCCAAAGTCTAGCTCTCTGTAGAAATCGATCCCGACCCTAAATCGGGTAAAAGATGCTCTGACCCTCTCTCGCTACTCAATAGTAGTGTGGAGTAGGCCGCGATCACTTTTTGGCATCATTGCCGGGGATCTAACAGTTTTGGCTATCTATTTAGTTAATTTTGTGTATTGTTCTTCTTTCCTTCTTTGTTACTTACTTGTTTGTGTCACAACTTAGGTACCAAATGGTAGCGAACAACGCTAATGACCCTCTTGGAACCGTGATTGCGGGGGAGGAGGTAGATGATGTCGGAGATGATAAGGTGCCTCTTGTACCTCAAGGACAACGTAGAGGCCGCAATGCCAATGCTAATCCCAATGACAATATTCCAGACCCTCCTCCGCCACCTCCAAGAGTGTCTCCCAGAGTACTTCCGAACTAGGGCTATGCGAGTGCTATTGTCCCACCCTGAATCCAAGCGGGCAATTTTCAGATAACCAATGTGATGTTGACCTTACTTTAGCAGTGTGGGTATTTCACGGGCGCTGCAAATCAAAATGCCTACAAATATATCAAGGCGTTCGTGGATACATGCTGGGGGAGCAAGCAAACAAATGTGTCCGATAATGCTCTTAGGTTGAGACTCTTCCCATTCCCACTTCTAGGAAAGGCATTAGATTGGCTCGAGAGACTTCCTAACCATTTCATCACAACTTGGGATGAGTTGGCGGATAAATTCATTGCTAATTTATTCTCGTTGGAACATATGGCGGCATTGCGTGATAAGATATTGGACTTCAAGCAAGAGACCACAGAACCTTTGCATGAGATTTGGGAAAGTTATAGAACGATAGTGAAGGAATGCCCCAACAATGATATGACCGAGGCTATGATCCAACAAACCTTCTATCGGGGTATTAACACCACAAACCAATGCATAGTGAACAAACTAGCTGGGGGCAACTTTATTAAGCTTTCGTATGATGAGGCATGTGATATACTTAATGAGATGGCTAACACTTCTTCTGCATGGCAAAGTAGAGCAAATGTGCCCCAAGGTGACCCCACGGTTACTCATTTGCACAAGGAATTGCATGACCATGGGTAAGGTATAGCGGAGTTGACAACTACTTTGAACCAATTGGCTAAGGCACAGTTGCAACAAGTCCAAAACCCTCTCCAAGTGAATGTCATGAAGGGTGTCAATATGCTTGTCAACAAGAGAAGGCAAAGAAGGCAACAAAACCAAAGGAATTCTGAGCAATTTGATGGTGACTATGATGGATTTCAAAATGATGGTTATAATGACCAAAGTGAAGAGGTTCAATATGTAAACAACTATCAAGGCCAACGGGGCAACTCTTCCAACCAACAAAAGTGGAGACCTCAAGGCAATTGAGGAAACCAACAACAAAACAGTGGTAATTGGGGGAACATCAATCAAAACAACAACTGGGGCAATCAGAACAACAATCAAGGCAACCAAGGGAATTGGAATGGTAATAACAACAGTTGGGGTGGAAATAACAATCAAGGTGGATGGAACAATGGAAACCAAGGAAACCGGGGGAAAGGCTTTTAAAGGCCCCCAATGTACCAACAACCGAACAATCCGCCCCTATTTCCACCTCAAGTTCCTAGTTCTTCTGGAAATAATATGGGTATAATTGAAATGATGTTTGAACAAATGATGAAGAAGAATGCAGATTTTGATGCACAGTTGGCTTCCCACAATACCTCTATCACAAACTTGGAGGTGCAGTTAGGCCAAATCGCACAGTTTTTAAATACTCGCCCTTAGGGTGCTCTACCAAGTGATACAGTAGTGAACCCAAATGGTGGGAAAAAGCATGTTATGGCGGTTACAACAAGAAGTGGGAGAGGCGGTGATGTGAATGCCTCCAAACAAAAGCAAATTTTGGATGATGATGTTGAGTTGCAAGAGGATGAAGTCCCTTTGGTAGTTGAAGATGTGGTTGATGAAAATGTGAACAACGAAGTGAGGATTGATATTCAAGATGTCGAGGTGGAAACTCAAAATAATGTGAACCCATCTCGAAACACATAATTGACATGCCGGAGCCGGTTGTGCCAAAAGCCAAGGCTCCTTTGCCAAGGCCACCTTCACCTTATCCTCAAAGGCTTGCGAAGCAGAAAAATGATAATCAGTTTAAAAGGTTCATTGATATGATCAAGAGCTTATCCATTAATGTGCCCTTGGTGGAGGATCATGAACAAATGCTGGGCTATGAAAAATTCATGAAAGATTTGGTCACAAATAAGCGTTCCATGGATTGCAAAACTATAAAGATAACTCACCAAGTTAGTGCTATAGTGCATTCAATGGCCCCGAAACTTGTAGATCTTAATGCTTTCACCATTACTTGCACCATTGGGAGTGCGGACTTTGCCAAGGCTCTATGTGATTTGGGAGGTAGTATCAATTTGATGCCATACTCAATTTTCAAAATTTTGGGTATTGAGCAACCTAGGCCGACTTCCATGAGGTTACAAATGGCGGATAGATCGATGAAGAGACCATTGGGTATTATTGATGATGTGCTTGTCGGGGTGGACAAATTTATCTTGCCAACTGACTTTGTGATCTTGGACTGCGAGGTGGACTATGAAGTTCTTATCATATTGGTAAGACCTTTCCTAGATACGGGGAAGGCATTGGTTGATGTGGAAGCAGGGGAACTCACCTTTCTAGTGGGTGATGAAAAGGTGGTCTTTCATGTGTGCAAGTCTACGAAGCAGCCCAACAGTACCGAGGTGTGCTCTTTTGTTGACCTCAACACAACAGTGATAATTGATGACACCGGTGCAATGATCAATGTGGAGGACCCATTGGAGGCCGTATTGTTGAATCTTGATGTCAATAAGGATGCAAGTCGAGTGGAGTGTGTGAATGCTTTACACGGAATTGGCTCTTATTCTTATGAGCCTAGGAAATTGTCTTTGGATATCGAGAATAGAAAGACTCCACCAACTTAACCTTCAATTGAGGAGCCTCTAGTGTTGGAGCTGAAACCACTGCCTCCACAACTTAGGTATGAGGCTCAAATTCTACTTTGCCAGTTATTCTTTCTTCTTGCCTTGCTAACATGCAGGTTAATACCACATTGGCGGTGCTTTAAAAAAGGAAAAAGGCAATTGGATAGACTTTAGCTGATATTCGGGAATAAGCCTCGCATTTTGTATGCACAAGATTATTCTGGAAGATGATGCAAAGCCCTCCTTGGAGCATCAAAGGAGGTTGAACGAGGCAATGCAGGAAGTTGTGAAAAAGGAGGTGATCAAGTGGTTGGATGCCGGGGTTGTGTACCCCATCTCTGATAGCTCTTGGACTTCGCCGGTACAATGTGTACCGAAGAAGGGTGGCATGACCGTGGTTACAAATTCCAAAAATGAGTTGATTCCTACAAGAACCGTCACCGGTTGGAGGGTATGCATGGATTACCGCAAGTTGAATAAAGTGACCCGCAAGGATCACTTTTCTTTGCCTTTCCTTGACCAAATGTTAGACCGACTTGCTGGGCATGCCTTCTATTGCTTCTTGGATGGGTATTCTGGGTACAACCAAATCTTGATTGCTCCGGAAGATCAGGAGAAGACCACATTCACTTGTCCATATGACACTTTTGCCTTCTCTAGGATTCCTTTTGGATTGTGTAATGCACCGGCTACATTTCAGCGGTGTATGATGGCCATTTTCACCGATATGGTGGATGACATTTTGGAGGTGTTCATGGACGACTTTAGTGTTGTGGGGGATTCATTTGATGAGTGGTTGAAGAATCTTGATAGGGTGTTGGCCAGTTGTGAAGAAACCAATCTTGTCCTCAATTGGGAGAAATGCCACTTTATGGTGGAAGAATGAATAGTTCTTGGGCATAAAATTTCGAAGCATGACATTGAGGTTGATAAAGCAAAGATCGATGTTATTTCAAGGCTCCATCCCCTACATCCGTCAAGGGAGTTCGAAGTTTTGTTGGGCATGCGGGGTTCGAAGGTAGTGAATCCCATGTGCAAGTTGTTGGAAAAAGATGTTAAGTTCGTGTTTGATGACAAGTGTATACAAGCCTTTGAACTTCTCAAGCATAAGTTGACCACCACTCCTATCATCACCGCGCCTAATTAGAGCTTGCATTTTGAGCTCATGTGTTATGCAAGCGATATTGCGGTTGGGGCGATTTTAGGTGAAAGAGTGAACAAAATATTTCATCCGGTGTACTATGCGAACAAGACAATGAATGATGCTCAAGTGAACTATAAGGTGACCGAGAAGGAACTTTGGCTATTGTGTTTTCTATGGAAAAATAACGGCCGTATCTTATGGGTTCTAAGGTTATTATTCATACCGACCATGCCGCACTCCGGTACTTGATGACGAAGAAGGACTCTAAAGCTAGACTGATGCGATGGGTCTTGTTACTTCAAGAGTTTGATTTGGAGATTATGGACCGGAAAGGTAGTGAGAACCAAGTGGCGGACCACTTGTCCCACTTGGAGGAGGAGGGGAGGCCTCTTGATGGCTTAGAGATCAATGATTCATTTCCCGATGAACAACTCCTTTCGGTGTCAATGAATGATATGCCATGATTTGACGATGTTGCTAATTTCCTTGTGACTGGTATAATACCGTGTGAGCTCTCTTCTAACAAAAGAAAGAATCTCAAGCGGGATAGTTTGGATTTCTATTGGGATGAGCCGTACTTGTTCAAGATTTGCACGGATGGTGTGATCCGAAGGTGTGTCCCGGAGGAAGAGAAATTGAGTATCTTGTAGGCTTGTCATTCCTCTCCCTATGGTGGCCATCATAGCGGGGCGAGGACGGCTTCTAAAGTTCTTAGTTGTGGATTTCATTGGCCAACTTTGTTCAAAGATGCGGGTGATTTGTGAAGAGATGCGACGAATGCCAAAGAGCGGGTGGAATTTCGAAGAAAGATGAGATGCCTCTCAATACAATTCTTGAGGTTGATATTTTTGATGTATGGGGCATTGATTTCATGGACCCATTTGTTAGCTCTTGCGGGAACACTTACATTCTTGTGACGGTTGATTATGTTTCAAAGTGGGTTGAAGCCATGGCTTTGCCCAACAATGAGGCCCGGAGTGTTGTTGCATTTCTCAAGAAGAGCATTTTTACAAGGTTTGGTACTCCTCGTGCAATCATAAGTGATGTGGGGTCTCATTTTTGCAATAGAGCTTTCGACACTTTGCTTTCAAAGTATGGTATCAATCACAAAGTTTCTACCCCCTATCATCCTCAAGCAAGTGGTCAAGTGGAAGTCTCCAACAGGGAAATCAAAAGCATATTGTCAAAGACGGTCAATGCAAATAGGACCGATTGGTCGAAGAAAATGGATGACGCTCTATGGGATTATAGGACTGCTTACAAGACTCTAACTGGTATGTCTCTGTATCGGTTGGTGTTTGGGAAAACTTGCCATCTACCGGTTGAGTTAGAGCACAAGGCCATGTGGGCTTTGAGGAAGCTAAATCTTGAGTGGGATGTTGCAGCCAATCTTCGTGTGGAGCAGCTTAATGAACTTGATGAATTCTGATTCCATGCCTACTCCAGTTCATCCTTGTACAAGGATAAGATGAAGTACCTTCATGATAAATATGCTCGTGGAAAGGAGTTTAAAGTAGGTGATTTGGTTCTCTTGTTCAATTCTCGGTTACGTCTGTTTCCGGGTAAGCTTAAATCAAAATGGAGTGGACCGTTTGAAGTGGTGTTGGTGACCCCTTTTGGTGTTCTTGATTTGAAAAAAAAAATGGAGAGGTCTTCAGAGTTAATGGGCACCGGGTCAAGCATTATCTTGGAAAAATTGATGACAGTCACGTGGTGGCACTTCTTCATTTTAAATGATGTGATGGTAACCTGCATCGTGTCGTGACGTTAAATCAGGCGCTTCTTGGGAGGCAACCCATGTGTTTTTCTTCTTTTTTTTGATTTTCTTTGTAGTATTGGATTGATTTTTGGGCTAACTGGTTGAGAGATATTACAGGGTTGTGTTGATGCAGTGCAGGACTTAGCGGAAAAAAAGTGCCAAGTCTCTGAAGTTGTTAATGCGGCCGCACTACATTTAGTGCAGACCACACTAGTGAGGGTGAAATGTAGACCTCTCTGAATTTTGCCCTCCTTTTACCCTTTACGAACCTTTGGATCTCAGAAGCTTTAAGACACTGTTCATCACTTCCCTTGTTGTAACTAATTGTTTGAACTCGTTATTCTTCATTTCATCTCATATCTGGTACCATTACATTCCTTTTACTTGTTCTTTTTTGTTAATTTCTTTTAATTTGTGTTTTTCTTGCTTTCCTTTCTCTTCTTCCCGTATTTTCTTTTGTACAATAGATTAAGGTAGTTAATCTTTGGATTAATATAGACATAGTTAGTTACATATGCTGGGCAAACTCTTAGGGACAGGACTTGGGTGGTAATTAAGCTTAAAATCAAAAATCCATGAACCCTAATTTAGTGCCATAGCTGGGCACTCAGTGCGGATTGCGGTCGTTTCTGTGCAGTCCGCGGTGACCCTATGCGGCCCGCAGTAACATTTTGTGCGGATCGCATTGCTAATTGTCTTGGAAGCTGAACCTTGGGGATTGTGGCCGCACTACATTTTGTGCGGACCGCAGTGGTCCCTGTGCGGCCGCACTACATTTTGTGCGGTCTGCACTGCCTGGATACAGAGAGTGGGTAGTCTGAACCCCACCTCTATGTGGACCGCATAGCCATTTTGTGCGGTCCGCATTGACCCCTGTCGGCCACACACCAGTTTGTGCGGTTCGCACTGTGTGACTGCTGAAATTGTCTGCAACTGTCTGTAAGTTTTCCTTCATGTCCTGCAACTCTGTTTCTTAACTACTTCTATTGATACTAACAAACTTATTGGATGGTGTTTGTCGACAATGGTGAAATAACGAGGTTTAGGTTCTAAACAACCAGGCAGAGGTGAATCCTCCCGGAGAGGGAAACAGAAAATGATTAAACCGACTTCCCAAGCCAGGCAAAACATCAAAAGCATGAGGAAGATGATTAAAGCAGCTGATAGAGACATTGACATGTCGGGGAGTAAGTACGAGCCCTCCCGAGAGATATCTTCAGACTCGGTGCTTGAATACATCCCTGACTGGTAGGAGCGGAATAGACTAAGAGACACACCTCCAGCACCCCCTACTGCCCAAACGTTAGTGAATGTATCTTCTAGGTCGTCTGAGGGCTCAGTAGAAGGTAATGGAGATGAATACTCCACCTTTCTCATAGCTTCTTTATCCGGAGAGGGTGTAGTAGGGGACGATGAGGAAGTAGGAAAATGAGGTGAACCATAGGTGGGGGTATTGCTAAAACTAGGAAGCCGGAGGTGTGGCAGTACCGGTTTGTTAGTGAGGTAGCATATCATAAATTTTGGGAATGGTGGCTAGAGAGGAGTTTTGTAGATAGAGACTTGCTACCTCACAGCCCCAATGTGAGGAGGCAGTTTAGGGCGAGAGTAGGCTGGGAACATTTTTTGGATGAGTGTGTGGATGCCAACGAACACTTGGTCAAGAAATTCTATACCAACGTTGCCCATATCAAAAAGGGCTCCAAGGTGACCACGGTTCGAAACCTGAAAGCGTTGTTTGACGGGAAAACAATAAATGATTACCTTGGCTTCAATGAGGAGGATGAGACCCTATACATGGCAAAGATGGAAATGGGCGAGGAGGTTTGTCCCTAGCTAGCACAATACCTGGCAATCCCGGGTACCACCCCTGACTGGTTGACTGCGGGAGTCAAGATACTGAGATGTAGTCTGAATTTTGAGGCATGGGGTTGGGAGACAATTGTATGTAGCAGGTTGGACCCCACGACACATGACAACTCCCTACCTCTTCACCGGGCAGTTTTGGTGGCGTCGATCATGGCGGGGTACCCAATAAATGTGGAAAATGTGATGTCAAGAATTATTACAACAGTGGGTGCTGAGCATGACAGAAACTACCCGTTCCCCAGTTTTCTCACTATGTACTTCCGGAATCTGAAAGTGGAAAAGAGGCCCTTCGTCATCAAAGTCAAAGTGAAGGCCCCTTTTTCCTGGTACAACATGCAGGTGGGATGATAACCCCAAGAGCAAGAATTTCAAGGGTACAGTTACTGCTCCAACTGGCCAGTCTGAAGGGCCAGTTATGGTAGTGACTCCTGCTGAGCCGGCCTCTACTTCCACTGCTATTCCTCCTGGTCCATCCACCTCAGTGGATTTGGAGATTCTATCCTCCCATGAACATCCTACTACTGCCCACCGACTGAGCCAGGAACTTCTTAGTATCAACAACTGGATGCAGAGTACGTCCTCCCAGTTGTCTACACTCACTACCATGGTAGAGGCTCAGTCGGCACCTCCACCCCTGCAGGTTCCCTAGTCCATAGAAGATGCTCTCAAGGAGATTTTAGCTAACAAAAAATATCCTCGGCACTCAGAAGATGCTCAGATATGTAGTTGCTTCACATAGCCAGTCTCTCAAGGAGCATGCTAGGGAGTACAAGAAATTGAGGAAGACGCGGGCTTCCAAGGAGTCCGTGAAGGCGCTGAGGGTTGATGTTGACCGGTTGAAGGCAGACCAGCTGCTTTTGGACTTATTGCTCGACGATCCTATGCCAACAGCTCATCCTTAGCCAGGGCAGTCACAGATGCCTCCAAAGAGAAAGAAGATGATTCCCAGAGCGGACGATGCAGTCATCTAGTTGGCAGACCCACCGGTGGCCTTCTCCAGTCAGCCATAGGATGCACCTCAGGAGCTTGTCCAGGCCTAGGTCCCAGTATCATAACAACCGGCCACAGGAAACCAGTTTGAGGTTCCCGAGCACAGTGAGGACCCAGGGGCCACTCAGAAGCCCATACAGGCAGACGGGCCATAGGGAGTTTCTATATCCTTTATCCCTTACTCTTTTTGGTGCTTAATTTAGTTTAGTTGGAATTGGGGACAATGCCAGTTTTCATTTGAGGGGGTAGGCCCTACTTTTGATGGATTCATTCGGATGATTGTATATATATGATACTTTTTATGCTTTCTTTATATTTCATCTTTGGTTTGTACATAATTTTAACATTTCGTTACATTTCTCGCACTTTTATTTTACATTGGGTTTATATATAAAGTTATGTTACATTATACATATTCATCACATCTATTGTATATGCCACGGTTCTTTCCAAAGGTGGAGTTTTGAGTGAACCGGGTGGATCTTCCTAATTATGGTTGGCGTGACAACCTTCTTAAGGGTTTGAGTCCGTTTTTTTTTTGTTTTTAGTAGCTAGTACTTAAGGGTGCCTCAAGCAAAGATTCACTTGGACCTAGCACATTTGCCTTTGATCTTATGGTCAAAAACAAATTGTTGTGTTTAGGATGGTGAAAGTAGTGACCTTGAGACTCTTGTGTTGACCGATAATCATCAAGTGGTGTCTTTAGCAATCCCATAGCTTGTGTGGTGAGTAATCTCATAGCAAGTCCAAGTCCCGAGCCATTGGTATAGAACTTGCCCTGAATGTTTGTTGAGGTGAAATCCTAAGTGAATTTTGACTTGACACATGATTATAGGCTCTCCTTGGTCCAAATAATAGCTTGAACACTTCCATAACCTACCAATGATAAGATCACTAGTCAACTCTTTTGAGCCTTAGAACTTCTCCCTTCAAGACCCATAGTACAAGCCTATACCTATTCTAAAAGATACCCTCTCTTGGCACCCGATCTTTCCTTATCACGTGGCAAAAGTATAAGTTTTGGGGGAGAGACGACGATTGCAACAAATTGGTAAAAACGCACAAAAATAAAGAAAAGGAAAGGCAATGAAAAAGAAAGAAAAGCAAAAAGACAAAAAGAATGTTCAATATGAAAAAGAATAAAAAGGGATTCAAGAAAAGCAATGAATGAAAGGTGTAGAAAGTTGCAAAAGGAGAAAAGATTTGAAATGTATAAGAAAGAGTGACAGTGTATCTCTCTAACCCCTTAGAAAGAAGTGAAATGGCTCAAAGAGTCAAGTGAATGTGTGCCAAATGAAGCAAAAGAAGTGCTTAAGGGAAGATGGAACCTACTTAGACCAAAAATTTCCTACCCTGGACCAAAAGCCTTCACCATGACTACACAAAAGCCCTATTTCATCTTGAGTTGAACGAAGCTTACATTAGTGGTGACTTACATAAGGGGCAAGCATATGGTACTTAGAGCCGGGCTTGTGACTTTTTCTTGAGAGAGATGGGTAAACTTCCATTAACCTCGCTCTGAGTGCCACTATTCTAAAGGTGAGGTTTGCTTAGGGAGAGTTGAGGATGTGTGAGTTTGTGTTCCACAAGGACCGAAGTAATAGAAAAAGAGTTCTTTGATGTGTTGAGTCAACACTTGGTGCTCTTGTGTCGCACTTAATCCATGGTGTTTCAAAGAGTAAATGTTGTTAATGATTCATTTGTATTGAGGAAAATTGTTAGTCCCAATTGATGATAGATGAGGTCACTTTAGGACAGCTGAAATTTTCTTGGATGTTCTCTTAAGGGATGGGTCCTATTTTGTTTGCTTGAGGACAAGCAAAAACTTAAGTTTGGGGGAGTTGATAACTAGGGATTTTGATACTTTTTATACTCCTTCTTGCTTATGTTTTGATTAGGAATTTGTACAAAATAGTCCCAAAAGGCTCACAAGTAGTGCTTGATTGCAGGTTTGAGTAACAAAGTGACAAGATGTCAAAAATCAGCTCAAAAGGAGTGAAACTTGCACAAGTACCAAGACAAGACAAAACTTAGGCAAAACAAGGCCAGTGCGGCCGCACTACATTCTGTGCGGTCCACACTGTGAGGTTTAGAGAGCATGACATTAAGGCACAAAGGCAATGCGGTGGCACTAGGATTTGTGCATTCCGCACTGAAATCAACACGTCCGCACTCGATTTCGTGTAGTCCGCAGTGAGGAGACTCAGAGAGCTGCAAAAAAATAAAAAGTGTCAAGCCAATGCGGTCCGCACTCCATTTTATGCGGACCACACAAAAAGACTCTGCGGCCGTAGTCTATTCTCTACGGTCTGCAGTGCCTGGATTCAGAGAGTTAGATCTTCAAGTTCAGAGCCCTAGTGCGGCCACACACCATTTTGTGCGGTTCGCACTAACCCTGCAGGGGTATTTTTGTTCAGATTTTTTAGCTTAGTATAAATAGTTTTTTTCTCATTTTTAAGGCATCAAATAGTTTTTAACGCAGCTGTGCTCGTGGGTTCAACTTTCTTAGCCATTTTGGGCAATTTTATCTACTTTTCATCATTGAATCTTGTTATTTACCTTAGTGATTAATTAATATGAGTTGTTCTTCATCTATTTCTTGTTTTTCTTCTAGACCCATAAGTTAGGGTTGTGGCTCAACCCTAGTGTGGGTAATTGATAAGTCTTGTATTTTAGGGCTAGATTGACTATGGGTGTTTGATATTTGGGCCAATTTCATGGTTAGCTGATGAATTAGTGGTTGCAAACACTAGTTTGTGTTTAGTTGACTAGGGCTCTTCTTGAGAAAGAGAGCCTAAGTCTCCGAAATTGGTCAAACAAGGAAGTGGGGTGTACTCAAGAGATTGATAGCCCCAATTAAAGGGTTAAACATCGAGAGAGTAATACTGACTTGAACCCTAGTTGCTTGTGTAAATTTGCATACCCAATTGGTCTTGAGAAAGTCAATTCGGGCAAAATCACTCGAACCACTGAGAGGTGTAGAGTGGGTAATATTGTGCAACGGTTATATCATACTCCCCAATTATATCAATCGTGTCTTAGATTCAATTACCCGTCAATTAACCACCTAGGTGAAAGTCATTACCCTAGTGCCTTTTAAACCATTTGAACAACCCTTTTTAGTTTAACTCTTAGCTTAATCTAGTTGCATTTACCATTTGTATTTTGACAATAGTAGAAGTAAAAAAGAAAACCCCAAAATGAGTAGAAGTGTAATTTGGAACACATACGCATCTCTATACTAGATAGATACTCGATTCAAAAGTCTAGCTCTCTATGAAAATTGATCCCGACCCTAAATCGGGTAAAAGATGCTCTGACCCTCTCTCGCTACTCAATAATAGTGTGGAGTAGGCCACGATCAGTGCACAGGACGCAAACGTGAGAGTAGGCCTGGAAAAGCCTACATGAATGCGAGTAGGCGCACGCAAACGCGAAGAGGTAGGGAGCTGGGGACGCCAGGCGTTAAGCCTTCGTGAACGCGGCTTGAGGCCCGCGAACATGAATTGTAGGGAGATCACCAGGTTCGCGAATGCGGCCCTTTGGTCGCGAACGTGTAGTGGAATTCTGGGAGTTAACATTTTTTTAGCCTTCGCGATTGCGAAGGTATTCCCGCGATCGCGAAGAAGGGTCGTCTGGGCAGTATATAAGTTTGCAAAAATGGGTTTGGCTCAGTTCCTCTCATTTCCTCAATAGGAGCCGACCTAGGAGCAATTTTGGAGCTCTATCTTTATGATCTATGTCAAGTAAGTGATTTTCACCTATTGCAAGTGAAATACTTGCATTATATATGGATTTTAACATGGACATTCATGGAAAATTTTTAGAAATTTGGGGTTTTGGCGGAAAACCTAAAAATTTATATTTTTGGATTTTGATCACGAATTTGAGCATGAAATTGGGAATAAATTATATATTTGAGTTTGTGGGGTTATGGGTAATGTTTATCTTCAAAAAATTTCGGAATTCGGACATGTGGGCCCGATGGTGATTTTTATTGACTTTTCGAGCGGAGTTGGAAATTGTTGTAAATAGGATTATAATGATTATTAGAGTATATATGTATGGTTTTGCATATTTATTGACTAATTTTGGAGCATTGGGCTTCGTTGGAGTTGTTGGAAAGGTTTTTGGAACTGGTTATGGAACTTCGGAGCGAGGTAAGTCTCCTCTCTAACCTTGTAAGAGGGAATTAACCCCATAGGTGTATTGATTTAATATGTGCTTCTATTTGTGGGGGTTACGTACGCACGAGGTGACGAGAGTCCGTATGAAGCTACTAATTGTACTTATGTTCGGGTAGTCTAGGACCCAAATCATGTTATATTTGCGATGTTTGCACCCTACTTGTCAATTTAATTGTTTAAAACATATTGGAACATGATATAAGAATTTGTTAAAGGTTAAACTTCACCTAATTGAGTTTTGGACGGGTCACTTGACCGTTAATGAGAATTGATATTTCTTTGAACATTAACCCTTAATAAATCTTGAATTTGTTGTTTATATGTATTTTCTCTTTTTTGTGGAGGGGGTTGAACGCCTCAGTAGCAGATAGATGCATCTATGGCTCTGGTCGTTCGACTCTTGGCAGTGCACAGTTTAAATATTTATGTTGGATCAGGCCGTACGACCTCAGCATGACTTGTGCATGATTGAATTGGTTGCTCTAGAATTTATAATAATTGATATTGCTTCAAAGGCCTGAGATACAAATGGTAAATGACGAAAATAAATTTGAAAATTTCCTGTTAACAAAAGAATTGTACACTTACTTCGTGTTATTGAGTTTACAGCCGTTCTATACAATCCATTCTTAATTATATTATCAGTATATTATTGTTGGACCATAGTAAGTGTCAGAGTCGACCCCTCGTCACTACTTCTTCTAGGTTAGACTGGATACTTACTAGGTACGCATTGATTTAAGTACTCATACTACACTTGCTGCACATTTTTATGCAGGTACATATCTGCTAGTGGCATTGTGGGCGCAGAGGCGTGGTTAATACAGGGACTTTAGGTGAGCTGCACTCCCTATTGAGATTCGCAACCAACAGAGTCTCCTTCAGAGTTATTTATGTTTTTCCTATCTAATTTGTGTTCTGGACAGATGCTTTATTTTATTTTACTACTTAGTTGATGCTTATACACTTGTGACACCAGATTTTGGGGATACTTATGAGTGGTTCAGTATTGTAGTTGTAAAAATATTATTATTTAACTAAAGGAAATTATCACTTCAAAAATACTAAAACGAGTAATTAAGTTAATCAATTATTGTTGGCTTGCCTGACAGCAATGTTAGGCGCCATCACAACCTTTAATGGATTTTGGGTCGTGACCCGGACCCGGTCGTGATGGCGCCTACCGTGAAGAGAAGGACAGCCGACACATTCCCAAATCATTTTAAGTAGTCAAAATAATACAAATTTAAGTCTTTAACATAATAATAATAATCCCAAAATAAGGTGAATAATACAGTTTGCGGAATAGACATAGCCTAGCATCGAGGTGTCACCAGTCATGAGCATCTATCATAAAAACTACAAGTCTGAAAGAGTCTACACAACTATTACATAACTAAAACAGGAGAAAATAAGATAGATGGAGAAGCACTGGGGTGCGAACGCTGAGCAACTACCTAGTGAACCTCGGAAGTCTACTGGAAGCTCTCAACCCTCGCAAACAGGACCTGAAGTGCCTGAATCTGCACAGGGGTGCAGGGAGTAAAGTGAGTACTCCAACTCAGTGAGTAATAATAATAAATGCAGACTGGGCAATAAGAAATCACGTAAACGCACATCAACAGGCTATAAAGAAGCAGTCAAAACCAGTAAAAGCAATAAAACAGTGAAAATATGTAAAGTCACTTTAGTTCAGTTTAAGATTCTTTAGAATGCCGTTTTAACAGTTAAGCAAGTAAATGACATGCAACTAGAAAAAGATAAATACGTAAAGAATCGCCCTTCGGGCATAATACCAATCCCCTCGGGCAACACATGGAACAACACCAGCCCCTCGGGCTATATCTCAAATCACACTGGGTACCCGCACTCACTGGCGGTGTGCAGACTCCCAGAGGGCCCCTTACGGCCCAAGCACAATATCAAGCCATCTCGTGGCATCATCAATAGGATCTCGATCTCATATCAACAAGACACCTCGTGGCGTACAATCTCATGCCCTCGGCCTCACATTCATAATCAGTGTATCCCGACAACACAGGTTTTCAGCCTTAATCTGTCAGAACCACATAAGTCACTCGGGCAACAGTAAAACATGATGCTCAGCCCAAATTATCATTTAAAATATCATTTAATGTATTAAAACAGAGTAGACATGGCTGACTTATGAAAACAATAGAATATATCATGACTGAGTACGAGGCCCAAATATGACATTCAGCCCAAAATATGATGATAGCAAATAGTTTTCAATCAAATACGCGGTAAAACAATCATTCGGGATGGACTAAGTTACAAACCCCAACGGGGAACGACCCCACGCTCGCCATCTAACGTGTGTGTCACCTCAATATAGCACAACGATGTGTAATCCGGGATTTCATACCCTCAAGACAACATTTAAAATAATTACTCACCTCAATCCGGTCCAAACTCTAGCCCGCGACGCCTTTGCCCCTCGAATCGACCTCAACTCGCGTCGAATCTATCCAAAATCAGAATCACGACGTCAACATATGCTAAGGTAACGAAGCCCATGCGAAAATAATCAAGTTATAGCATAAATCCTGAAATTAACCAAAACCCAACCCCCGAGCCCACGTCTCAGAATTCGATAAAATTTACATCGATAGATTCCTTATCTCCCCACGAGTTCATGCCTATCAAAAGTTCCAAAATCTGACCACAAATGGCCCCTCAAATCCTCAATTCTAGATCTCCAATACCAAGCCCTAGTTTCCCCAATTTTAACACTTAAATTTCCATAATCATAGTTCTAATCCGTGAAATAATACCATATGATTGATTATTAGACTCAAAAACCTTACCTTCGGACGATATCCCTTGATTCCCTCTTCAAAATCTCCCAAAAAGCTCCAAAACCGACTTGAAATGGTGAAGAACAACTCAAAATTGCAAAGGAATGATTTTATACCTTCTGGCTCAGGGATTTTCGCATCTGCGGCCAAAATCCCGCTCCTACCGTACCACTTTGCGGTCCATAAACCGCTTCTGCGGTTTTCACTTAAGCCCCTCAGCTTTCGCATCTATGATACATAAGCCGCACCTGCGCCATCGTAGGTGTGGTTCCTTAACCGCTTTTGCTGTTCCTGCCCCTATGACTTCTTCTACTTCTGCAACTCCAAGCTCGCTTCTGCGAGACCACACCTGCGGTCCCCTAACCGCAGGTGCGATTATGACTGCAATGGGGAATTTTAGCTGTCACAACCAAACTCCAATCTTCTGCCAACCATCCGAAATCACCCCGAGGTCCCCAGGACCTCAACCAAAAATACAAACAAATCATATACCACCATCCAAACTTATACCAATCTTCAAACACCTCAAACAACATCGAATCAACCAAATCACATCTGATTCAAGCCTAAGTTTCCAAAATCTTCCGAATTCCACTTTTGATCAAAACTTCTACCAAACCACGTCCTAATGACCTAAAATTTGCACACACATCCCAAATGACACAACAGACCTACTGCAACTCCCAGAATTCCATTCCGACCCCTATATAAAAAACTCACCTATCAACTGGAAAACGCCAAAATTCCAATTTCGCCAATTCAAGCCTAAATCTACTACGGACCTCCAAAACACATTCCGATCACGCCCCTAACTCTCAAATCACCTCGCAAAGCTATCCGAACCATCGGGACTCACATCCGAGCCCTTTAATATATAAGTCAACATCCGATTGAATTTTCCAATTTAAGCTTTCTCAAAAGAGACTACGTGTCTCAAACCTTACTAAAACATTTTCGAACCCGAGCCAATCAACCCGATCACACATAGAACCGATAAAGAAATAAAAATCAGAAATGGGAAAACAAAGTGGTAACTCATGAAACGACCGGCCGGGTCGTTACATCCTCCCCCTGTTAAACAAACGTTCGTCCCCGAACGAGTCAAGAAACATACCTGAAGCCACAAATAGGTGATGATATCTTCTCTGCATCTCTCGCTCGGTCTCCTAGGTAGCCTCCTTCACGGGCCGACCTCTCCACTATACTTTCACTGAAGTTATATCCTTTGTTCTCAACTTTCAAACTTGACGCTCCAAAATAGCTGCTGGCTCTACATCATGAGTCAAATCACCATCCAACTGAATCGTGCTGAAATCTAGAACATGAGATGGATCCCCAATATACTTCTAGAGCATAGAAACATGAAACATCGGATGCACACTCGACAAGCTGGGTGGCAAAGCAAGCTCATAAGCCACCTCCCCAATCCTCTGAAGCACCTCAAAAGGCCCAATGAACAGAGGACTCAATTTACCCTTCTTCCCAAATCTTATAACACCCTTCATGGGCGAAACCTTCAATAGAACCTTCTCACCAACCATATAGGACACCTCCCGAACCTTCCTATCAGCATAACGTTTTTTTCTCGACTACAATGTCTGAAGCCTCTCCTGAATTACCTTCACCTTTTCTAAAGCATCCTGTACCAAGTCTGTCCCCAATAGCCTAGCCTCACCCGGCTCAAACCAACTAACTGGAGATTGCACCGCCTCCCATACAAAGCCTCATATGGAGCCATCTAAATACTCGACTGGTAGTTGTTGTTATAAGCAAACTCTGCAAGTAGTAGAAACTGATCCCATGACCCTCCAAAATCAATGACACAAGCACGGAACATGTCCTCCAATATCTAAATAGTGCGCTTGGACTGTCTGTCCGTTTGAGGGTGAAAAGTTGTGCTCAACTCAACCTGGGTACTCAACTCTCGCTGCACAGACCTCCAAAATTACAAAGTAAACCGAGTGCCCCTATCTGAAATGATGAAAACTGGACCACCATGCAAACGAACAATCTCCCGGATAGATCTCTGCCAACCGCTCTAAAGAATAGGTAGTACACACAGGAATGAAGTGTGCGGACTTGGTCAGGAGATCCAAAATCAACCAAATAGTATCGAACTTCTTCAAAGTCCATGGGAGCCTAACTACAAAGTCCATAGTGATCCGCTCCCACTTCCACTCTGGAATATCCATCTGCTGAAGCAAGCCACCCAGTCTCTCATGCTCATATTTCACCTGCTAACAATTGAGACACCGAGCTACAAATCCCACAAAGTCCTTCTTCATTCTCCTCCACCAATAATGTTGTCTTAGATCCTGATACATCTTTGCGGCACCCAGATGAATGGAATATCGCGAGCTATGAGCCTCCTCTAGAATCAACTCCCGAAGCCCATCCACATTGGGCACACATCTCCAGCCCTACATCCTCAACACCCCATCATCACCAATAGTCATATCTCTAGCATCGTCGTGCTAAACTCTGTCCTTAAGGACAAGCAAATGAGGATTATCATACTGGTGCTCTCTGATGCGATTATATAAGGAAGACCGGTAAATCACACAAGCCAATACCCAACTGGGATCCGCAATATCTAACCTCACGAATCGGTTGGCCAAGGCTTGAACATCAACTGCAAGAGATCTCTCCCCAACTAGAATATATGCCAAGCTCCCTATACTCACCGCCTTTCAGCTCAAAGCACTGGCCACCACATTGGCCTTTCCCGAATGGTACAAGATAGTATTATCATAATCCTTTAACAACTCCAACCACCTCTGCTGCCTCAAATTAAGATCTTTCTGCTTGAACAAGTGCTGGAGGCTATGATGACTAGTAAACACCTTACTAATTCCTCCAAATCTTCGATGCGTGAACAATGGCAGCCAACTCCAAATCATGAACGGGGGAGTTCTTCTCATGTGGATTCAACTAACGAGAAGCATAAACAATAACTCTATCCTCTTGCATCAATACACACCCAATACTAACTCTGAAAGCATCACAATATAAGGTATATGAACCTGAAACTGATGGAAAAACTAACACTAGAGTTGTGGTCAAGGTTGTCTTGAGCTTCTGAAAGTTCTCCTCACACTAATCCGACCATACAAATAAAGCACCCTTCTGAGTCAACTTGGTCAAGGGAGATGCGATAGATGATAATCCCTGAACAACCAAGCGGTAATAACCCGCCAAACCAAAAAAGCTGCAAATCTCTATGGCTGAAGATGGTCTGGGACAACTCTGAACCGCCTCTATCTTCTTTGGATCAACCTGAATACCCTCACTGGACACCACGCTCCCCAAGAAAGCCACTGAACTCAGACAAAACTCACACTTTGAGAACTTTGCATAAAGCTTCTCCTCCCTCAATCTATACAACACAACTCTCAAATGCTCCGCGTGCTCCTCCTGACTACGCAAGTACACCATAATATCATCAATGAAAACTATGACGATCGAGTCGAGATAAGTCTAGAATACATTATTCATCAAATGCATGAATGTTGCTGGGGCATTGGTCATCCCAAAAGAAATCACCAAAAACTCATAATGACCATATCTGGTCCTGAAAGATGTCTTAAGAATATCTGAATCCCTGATCTTCAACTGGTGATAACCTGAACGGAGATCAATCTTGGAGAACATTCTCGCTCCCTGAAGCTGGTCAAACAAATTATCAATGAGAGGCAAAAGATACTTGTTATTAACTATTACTTTGTTCTACTGCCTATAATCAATGCACATTCTCATAGTGCCATCCTTCTTCTTCACAAATAGAATTGGTGCACCCCAAGGTGACACACTAGGCCAAATGAACCCCTTATCAAGGAGTTCCTAAAGTTTCTCCTTTAACTCCTTCAACTCCGCTGGTGCCATACGACACGACGAAATAGAAATGGGCTGAGTGCCTAGAACCAAGACAATACCAAAATCAATATCCCTGTCCGGTGGCATGCCCGACAAGTCTGCAGGAAACACATCGGGAAAATCCCTCACAACTGGAACAGAATCAATATTGGGAGTCTCTGCACCGACATCCCTCACAAAGGCTAGATACGAAAGACAACCATTCCTAACCATATGTTGGGCCTTCAAGAATGAGAATACCCTACTGGGAACATAATCAGTCAAACCTCGCCACTCAATCTGTGGCATACTCGGTATAGCCAATGTCACTGTCTTAGTGTGACAGTCCAGAATAGCACGACACGGAGAGAGCCAATCCATGCCCAAAATAACATCGAAGTCTACCATACATAATAACAATAGATCCACTTGGGGATCCAGACCCCCAATAGTCACCACACACTACTGGTACACACGGTCTACAACAACAGTATCGCCCACAAGAGTAGATACATGAACAGGTGAAACAAGGGACTTACGGGGCGTATCCAAATAACGAGAAAAGTATGATGACACATAAGAAAAGGTGGATCCAGAATATAATAATACAGAAGCATCTCTATGGCAGACTTAGATAATACCTGTAATAACAGCATCAGAAGCAATAACATCAGGTCCAGCTGGAAGTGTATAGAAACAGGCCTGACCGCCACCTGATCGACCTCCTCCTCTAGGGAGACCCCTAGCTGACTGACCTTCACCCCTAGCTGGGTGGGTGGGTGGTGGTGAAGTAACTGGCGCTGAAGCCGATGGCTGACTCCTCTGTTGAGATGAACCCGTAAGACGACGAGGACACTACCTCCACATATGACCTATCTCTCCACACTCATAGCAACTACCGGGTGCCAGAAACAGGGATTGAAGGGAACCCCTAACACCGGAATGACTAGCAAATGCACCTGGCATAGAAGAGCCCTGAACTGATGGAGCACGTGATGAACTCTAAGCTAGAAGGGAACTAAGTGATGACTGGCCTTAATGAGAACTGTGAGAACCATGACCCGATGATGCCCCACGATAACCTGGGCGAGCTAGCTGAGCATGCCTGAATGGACAGCCTCTACCATGCTGAAACTGACCTCTCGAAGGAGCACCACCATAACTACCAGATCCTCGAGGCCTCTTGGCCCTCTCCTCTCGCTCCTGGCGACGAACTAACTCAATCTCACGAGCAATGTCTACAACCTCCTCAAAAGTAGCACCTGTCACCCTCTCTTTGGTCATGAGGATATGAAGCTTATAAGTGATGCCATCAACAAACCTCCTAATCCTCTCTCTATCTATCGGAACCAACCAACTCACATGGCGAGCTAACTTAGAGAACCTCATCTCATATTGCGTCACAGTCATATCTCCCTGATGCAGCCACTCAAACTGCCTGCGCAGCTCCTCTCTGCAAGATTGCGGCACATACTTCTCCAAAAAGAGAACAGAGAACTGCTGACAGGTAAGGGGTGATGCACCAACAGGCCTACGCCTCTCAAAAGCTTCCCTCCAAGTGAAGGCAGCTCTAGAAAACTAAAAAGTAGTGAAAGTGACCCCGCTAGTCTCTAGAATACCCACTGTACGAAGAATCCTCTAACAATTATCCAAGAAACCCTGGGCTTCCTCACCCTCTTCACCACTGAAAGTCTGAGGCTGAACTCTACCAAACCTCTCCAACCTGTGATGTTCGTCCTCTAGCATGGCAGGAGCTATATAGTCTTGAGCAGTTGCAACCGGCTGGGCTGGATGTGCCCTCGGTGTCTGAAGTCCCTGCACGACCTGCTCAGGTGTGCGAGCGGCGGGAGTCTGAGTGTCTCCCCCGGCCTGAGAAGTAGCTGCGGCTGTAGTAACTGAGACCACCTCAGCTAGGCCAGTGTATACTGATAGAATCTGAGCCAAGGCCTCCTGAAGACCTGGAATCACAACGGGCACAACTGGTGCTACTAGAGCGTCCCCAACTGGAACATGATCCTGAATTGGGGCGGCTGGTGGATTTGTAGGTGTTGCACTAGCTGCTGGGTGGGCCACACCCCTTCCCCTACCGCGTCCTCGGCCTCTAGTAGCCATAGCTAGTGGTACTGGTATTCGTCCATCCTGATCAGTAGTGCATGTCCTCGCCATATGTGAGAGAATAGAATAAAAAAAGTTTAGTACTTGGATCAATAGATTCGCACGACAAGAATTTCAAGAATATGAAGTTTTTTCCTAAAGGTTCTGCAGCCTATCGAGGATAAATACAGACGTCTTCGTACCGATCTATGAGACTCTACTAAACCTGCTCATGACTCGTGAGACCTATGTAACCTAGGCTCTGATACCAACTTGTCACGACCCTAAACCCGGACCCGGTCGTGATGGCGCCTCTCGTGAAGACAAGGCCAGCCGACACACTCCCAAATAATTTTAAGTAGTTAAAATAATACAAATTTAAGTCTTTAACATAATAATAATAATCCCAAAATAAGGTGAATACTACAGTTTGCGGAATAGACATAGCTCGGCATCGGGGTGTCACCAGTCATGAGCATCTATCATAAAAACTACAAGTCTTAAAGAGTCTACACAACTATTACATAACTAAAACAAGAGAAAATAAGATAGAGGGAGAAGCACTGGGCTTCGAATGCCGAGCAACTACCTAGTGAACCTCTAAAGTCTGTTGGAAGCTCTCAGCCCTGGCAAACAGGACCTGAAGAGCCTGAATCTGCACACGGGGTGCATGGAGTAAAGTGAGTACTCCAACTCAGTAAGTAATAATAATAAATGCATACTGAGTAATAAGAAATCACGTAAAGGTACATCAACAGGCTATAAAGAAGCAGTGAAAGCCAGTAAAAGCAATGAAACAATGAAAATATGTAAAGTTACTTTAGTTCAATTTAAGCTTCTTTAGAATGCCTTTTTAACAGTTAAGCAAGTAAATGACATGCAACTAGAAAAAGATAAACACGTGAAGAACTACCCCTCGGGCATAATACCAACATAATCAGCCCCTCGGGCAACACATGGAACAACACCAGCCCCTCGGGCTATATCTCAAATCACAATGGGTACTCGCGCTCACTAGGGGTGTGCAGACTCCTGGAAGGGGCCGTTATGGCCCAAGCGCAATATTAAGCCATATCGTGGCATCATCAATAGGCTCTCGGCCTCATATCAACAAGCCACGTCGTGGCGTACAATCTCAGGCCCTCGGCCACACAATCATACTCAGTGTATCCACATAATACAGGCCCTCGGCCTTACTCAGTTAGAACTGCATAAGCCACTCGGGCAACAGTAAAACATGATACATCACCCAAATTATCATTTAAAATATCATTTAATGTATTAAAATAGAGTAGACATGGCTGAGTTATGAAAACAATAGAATATAGCATGACTGAGTACGAGTATAAAGTCAAAACAGTGAGAAAATATCAGTAAAAATCCCATAAAGGTCCAAATAGTTGGCACGTGGCCCAAATATGGCATTCAAGCCAAAACATGATGATAGCAAATAGTTTTCGATCAAATACGCGGTAAAACAGTCATTTGGGATGGACTAAGTCATAATCCCCAACGGTGCACGACCCCACGCTTGTCATCTAACATGTGCGTCACCTCAATATAGCACAATGATGTGTAATCTGGGGTTTCATACCCTCAGGACAACATTTAAAATTATTACTCACCTCAGTCTGGTCCAAACTCTAGCCCTTGATGCCTTTTCCCCTCAAATCGGCCTCAACTCGCGTCGAATCTATCCAAAATCAAAATCGCAACGTCAAAATATGCTAAGGGAACGAAGCCCATGCAAAAATAATCAAGTTATAGCATAAATCCCGAAATTAACAAAAACCCGACCCCTGATCCCACTTCTCAGAATTTGATAAAATTTATATCAATAGATTCCTTATCTCCCCACGAGTCCATACCTATTAAAAGTTCAAAAATCCGACCACAAATGGCCCCTCACATCCTCAAGTCTAGGTCTCCAATACCAAGCCCTAGTTTCCCCAATTTTAACCCTTAAATTTCCATAATCATAGCTCTAATCCGTGAAATAATACCATAGGATCGATTATAGACTCAAAAATCATACCTCCAAATGATATCCCTTGATTCCCTCTTCAAAATCTCCCAAAAAGCTCCAAAACCGACTTGAAATGTTGAAGAACAACTCAAAAATCGTGAAGGAATGCTTTTATACCTTCTGGCCCAGGGATTTCGCATCTGCGGCTAAAATCCTTCTCCTGCGGTACCGTTTTTGCGGTCCATGAACCGCTTCTGCGGTTTTCATTTAAGCCCCTTAGCTTTCGCATCTGCGATATACAAGCCGCACCTGCACCATCGCAGGTGCGGTTCCTTAACTGCTTTTGTGGTTCCTGCCCCTCTTGCCTTATTTCACTTCTGTTACTCCAAGCTCGCTTCTTCGAGACCGCACCTGCGGTCCCCTAGCCACAGGTGCGGTTATGACAGCAATGAGAAAACTTCAGCTGTCACAACCCATCCCCAATCTTCCGCCAACCATCAGAAATCACCCCGAGGCCCCTAGGACCTCAACCAAAAGCACAAACACATCATATACCACCATCCAAACTTATACCAATCTTCAAAACATGTCAAACAACATCGAATCAACCAAAACACATCGGATTCAAGCCTAAGTTTTCAAAATCTTCCGAATTCCGCTTTTGATCAAAAAGTCTATTAAACCACGTCCGAAAGACCTGAAATTTTGCGCACACATCCCAAATGACACAATGGACCTACTGTAACTCCCGTAATTCAATTCTGACCCATATATAAAAATCTCACGTATCAACCGAAAAACGCCAAAATTCCAATTTCGCCAATTCAAGCTTAAATCTACTCCGAACCTCCAAAATACATTCTGACCACGCCCCTAAGTATCAAATCACCTTGCGAAGCTATTCGAACCATCGGAACTCACATCTGATCCCTCTAATACATAAGTCAACATCCATTTGACTTTTCTAACTTAAGCTTCCTCAAAAGAGACTAAGTGTCTCAAACCTTACCAAAACATTTCCGAACCCGAGCCAACCAACCCGATGACACATAGAACCGATAAACAAAGAAATAAAAAGCTGAAATGGGGGAAACGGAGTGGTAACTCATGAAACGACCAGCCAGGTTGTTACACTGGTGTACTGGGTAATGATTATCTTTGAAAATTTTGGAATTCGGGCACTTGGGCTCGGGGGTTGACTTTTTTGGCTTTTTGAGTGGAGTTGAGAATTATTAAATTATGAGTATTGGAGTATATTTTTATTGGTTTGCACGTTTTTTGATAAGTTTTGGATCGTTTGGCATCAAATTGATGTGTTAGAGAGGCGTTGGAGCCGATTAAGGGATTTCGTATCGATGTATATCTCTTCTCTAATCTTGTGAGAGAGAATTTACCATGTAGGTGTTATATTTTTTATGTGCTACATGTTGTGGGAGAAATGCATGTTTGAGGTGATGAGTGTCTGTGTGTATGCTAGAATTCCTGATTATGTCCGGGTAGACTTAGACTCACACCATGCTATAATTGTACTATTTGAGTTACTCTTACCTGTTTAAATGCTTTAATTTGCATTATAACCCGAGACTAGACTTGTGTAGAGTAATGGACTTGTTATTTTAGATACTTGATGAGCTACTTGATTAGCCGTAGAAATTGTACTTCTCTTACGAATTTCTTCCGCTTTGTGTGAATTCATTGGAAGTTTTCATGAAATTCATAACTCATACATATATTTCGTAAGTGGGGTCAAGGACCTGTTAAAGTTTCATATTCTAATGGGATTGGGCTAAATGCCCCAGTAGCACTCTGATGGGATCGAGTTGTTCGCCTCGGCAGGATTATTGTAATACACTCTTATGGGATCGGTCCATTCGCCTTAGTAGGATATTGTAACACACTCTTATGGGATCAGGCTATATGCCTTGGTAGTTCTACGAAATACTCTTATGGGATCGGGTCGCTCGCCTCGACAGAATAGTGCATAATGTATGATAAGAAGTCAGTGTACCCTTGCATTTTCCTAACTTGAGATGTGGCCTTTTACCTGGTGTTGACCATTATGTATTCCATTAGAGGTACTATCCGATATACGAGGACTTTGTGTTTACTATTTAGTTGAGGATTGTATTATATACCTATATTTGTTTTTACTGTTTACTTACCATACTTCATGCATGTCTACTTTTTATTGTACTTGATTCGTTGAACCACTAATAAGTGTCGATGGCAACCCCTAGTTATTAATCCTTTGAGGTTAGGATCGATACTTACTGGTATCCATTGATCTACACTTTTGCACTTATTGTGGAGGTATATATTTCTGGTGGTCATTTGAGCGCAAAGGCGCAGCTATTACGGGGACTTTACGGAGAGCTGCATCCCATATTACGATCTCTAGCACATGGAGTATCCTTCATATTCATTTATGTTATCCTATCTATTTTATATTCCAAACAGAGGTTGTATTAATATTGTATTTTCTAGTAAATGCTCATTTACTTGTGATACTGGATTTTGGGAATTTAGATTTAATGAAAACGAACGAATTTTCACTCTTTATTTCCTTAATTGTTTTGAAAAGAATTTTGGATTTACTAAGGACATGCAGATTTAATCATTGGCTTGCCTAATGGTAGCATTGGGTGCCATCATGGCTTACGGTATGTCTCTCGGGTCATGAGCAAGTCTAGTAGAGTCTTGTTGATCAGTACTGAGATGTATGTACTTATTTTCGAGAGGCTACAGGAATGTTAGGAAGTATTGACGGCCAATTTTGACGCTCCTTTTTAAAATTAGTTTATTTATACTTAATAATTTATCATGAATGTTTTGAAAGTATTTTCTATCAATAAATATCTATTTTACAAAATTGATTAAGTATTAGTTTTGAAATTAATAACCTAGTACTAACATTATGTAATTATAAATATACTTTTTACTTTTTATATCATTGAGCAATTTATAAAGTACACCATCTTGGCTTTATAATTAATTTAATGAATTATTTCTCAAATTCTTGTTAATTAGATTATTATGTTTAAAATTAGTGTTATAATTTAGAAGACAAAGTATTTCATAAATAATGAATTATAATAATTAGTTGTATGTTTGGTAATTATGATTTTACTATATATTAAAAATAATTAAGTTTATTTAAATTAATTTTAAAAGGATTAGAAGACCAAAACACTACAATTTCAAATCTCCAATTAAATACAAGATGACCATCTTTTAAACTAATTTTGGCCCATTACCAAGCCCAATCCGAAAAAGCACCCAGCCCAAAGACCCTTTAATCCAAGTTGGCAATCCCGGCCACTTCATTTAAACCAATAAGAGCATGCCACATCACTCTCTAATCCCACTCACAAAAACAAACACAAACTATATGAGTCGTTGATCCAAACCATCGACGGTCCACAATCATCCCTATTTTCTCTTTTACTTTTGACATGTTATCCGATATTATCTTCGTTGTTGGATCACACAGATCTTACGTGTTACATCTCGCATTTTCGTACATTAAAATTTTGTTTTCAGTTAACCGACATAGATTCGGGGATGAGATCATCTTGACATTAACGTGCTTATGCAATTTGTAACAAACGATAAATAACTGTTATGAAGGATAAAAGGGTACACGGATTAAATAAAACGAGTTTCGTTAAAAGTGGCCAATTTGGAATAAAATACGGGTCAAGCGAGAATACCCGGTAATTATAAACTAATACCAGACAAGGTACCATATGACCACGGTAGTATAATATATAAAGTATTTTTACAAAAAATAAATAAATAAAATTTTAAGTAATTTTGGGTAATTTTTAAATTATGTGGGTAATTGGTTAATTACCGTATAACGGAACATTACCCGATTAACTAATAAGCGGATAAAAAATTAATAAATTAACCCCCAACGTGACAAGAAGCCACAATAGCAAAAGGTGACTCTTAGTCACTATTGCCAAATGGCTACCTAAGAACATAGCATAATCATGACTAAGACTTAAAGTTTTAAATAAGACTTGTATTTTAAACATTTACCATTGTCAATCCCTGCCAGAAGAACGTAGCATATCAATCCCTGCCGTAAGAACATTTACCATTACAATAATACAACCATCTGCTTGGTATCATTTCTTGGTAAAAGGATCTAAAATCACAATCAGCTTGTGATTTGAAACCAAGGACGTAAGAACAAGACTCCATTCGTCCAAAAATTCAAAACCAAGCAAATATCGTTCTTCAAGTTAAAAAGTGCAGAAGCTTAAATCCGATTTTTAGGTTCTAAGTTCAACCCACGAAGGTTTCTAACGGGATAATTATATGGAGTTGTTTCTATTCTAGGTATGTTAAGGTCTCCCTTCTTTATTTTGGCACAGTTCATATTATACTGAAGAAACGAGCAAATACACAGTTTTTATAAATTACTCTATTCATAGAAATAGTAGGGGTATCCATATTCTTAATTTCCCATGAGAATTATTATTATCTTTTGTTCATGGGTCTCAGAATGATACGCAGTTGGAAAAGTTTATCCGGAAGGAATATCGAGATTATTATGTATTTTTCATGCATTTCACTTATTTGTACATGTGCATTGACCTATGACCAGATGGCGTTATAAACGCGTATATATGTAAATATATGTATATAGGATATGTGAAATGGTTACGATGTTATATACGCACTACCACCTGATCAGCTAGTCTATGATGATGATGATATTTCCCACAGTGGCTGAAATATGATTCAAACAACGTCATATATGCGTATATATGTATGTATATGTTTATGGGATATGGGAAGAGGTTATGGCGTTATATACGCACCACCACCTGATCAACTAGTATTTGTTGATGATGTTGCCCACAGTGACCGAGATGATATGATGGGATGCCCTCAGTGGCTTGATGATATTATGCACACTCATACCTATGCATGACATGACATTTATACGCATGTGCATGATATTATAAACGTTTCAAAATTTACAGAGTTATTCAAATTTAAAGGTATTTATGTATTCCATGTTTCATCTATGTTTCTTACGTACTTATTTTCATGCCTTACATACTCAGTATATTTTTCGTACTTACACCCTATTTCACGGGGCCTGTGTTTTATGCCCGCAGGTGCAGGTAGGCAAGCCAATGGTCCCCCTTCTTAGGATTCTTGATTTGCGAGTATTAGTGTGCTCCACTTGATCCGGAGATACTTTTTGTTTTGGTACGATACGTTTATATATATTTGTATATGGGTATGATGTGGCTTCGTCCTGTCTTTGTACAGTTATGTTTCTATTAGAGGTTTGTAGATAGTATGTCTAGATGGGTTGTATGTGGCCTTGTCAGCTTTCAATTTTGGATGTATAGTTGTCTATAGCAGCATTGTCGGCTTGCCCACTATATTCTGCATGCATACGCACATATGCCTTGATGGCAGGTTTCCTTCACGTATGTTAATTTCATAATATAGCAGATGTTATTCAGGTTCATATCTTAGATGCATGCTTAGGGGTGTTTGACAGGTAGGACTTAGGAACCCGTCGCGGCCCATCCGTTTGGGTCGTGACAAAAATGGTATCAGAGCAGTTCTGTCCTAGGGTTGTCTACAGACTGTGTCTAGTAGAGTCTGGTTTATGGGTGTGTTGTGCACCACACTTATAGACATCAGGCTACGGGACATATAGGATGTTATCCTCTCTTCTTATCTTAGATCGTGCGATATAAGCATTCATGTTCCTAACAATGTGTTATATTTTCAGTGATATCTCCAAAGACTATAGCCGCTAGCACAGGTCAGAAGGCTACGAATTGAAAGAAAGAGAGATAAGTTATACTATAGATTCAGACCCATCAGAGATCATGGGTTCTATTGATGAGGATCCATCAGAGGGTCCATATGAGTCATCCAATCGAGTTGTTTCGACCACTCCGGCAGTAGATAGGGTGAGAGAAGTTCTGACCTCACCAAGGTCGTTAGTTTAACAGCCCGTTGAGCATGGTATGAGGGGAGTAGTGCATGGATTAGCACAGCCGAGATTCCCTCAAGCTCAAAAGTATGTCAAGGTATTTGCGGACACTAGCTCTTTTGAGATTTCGGATAGTAGTCCACAGTCTTGGGAGTCCGTCAATCAAAATTCGTCGGTATATGTTATGGGATATGAAAAGGAAGAAGATAGTAGTCGAGCCAAGAGGAGGAAGGTAACTGATAAGGACATGAAGATTCTGCTTTGAAGTGTGTCCAATCGAGGTTCTTATATAGGACGACGTAAGGACCCTCTACTATAGACTTCCTTCAAGTGTCAGTTTTTGGTTGATGAGTTCCACCTCTTCTTAGAATATTACCAAGTCAAGGTTCTAAATGTGTTAGGTCATTTTATAAGGACGTAGGGAGCCCCGTCCCGACTTGTATATATTTTGGTTATGCCTACTTAAAGGTTTTGCAGACATTATCTTGTATATAGTTTTGGGTATGACATGTATACGGCCTAGTCGACCCCTATGTATATAAACCTTTTTGTAAATTAGTTATGCAAGTTAATTTTTAATATTGTTACCTATATATATGGATCTAGCCCGAAATAACTCCTGATAGATTTGATAATAAACAAGGATAAGGCACGTGGTGTTCGGTTGGGTAGAACTTGATATTATAATGGGTATGGATTGGTTGGCCTTTTGTTATGCTAACATCAAGTGTAGATCAAAGATAGTCCGATTTCAATTTTCAGGGGAGCCTGTTTTGGAGTGGGAAGGTAATATGGCATCACTGAAATGCAGATTTAATTATTGTCTCAAGGCAAGAAAGATGATTAGAAAGGGCTGTATTTATCACTTAGTTCGGGTTCAGGATATGGAAGTAGAGTCACCAACCATTTAATCCATCCCAGTGGTTAATGAGTTTCCCGATGTTTTCCCCGATGAACTTCCAGGTCTTCAGCCAGAGTGAGAAATTGAGTTTTCCACCGACCTACTACCAGATACTCATCCAATATCTATTCCCTCTATAGAATGGCCCTCGTATAGCTGAAAGAGTTAAAGGAACAACTAAGGGACTTGTTTGAAAAAAGGTTTTATCAGACCTAATACGTCACCATGGGGAGCACATGTGTTGTTTGTGAGAAAAGAGGATGGTCCCTTATGAATGTGTATTAATTATAGGTAGTTGAATAAGGTGGCGATCAAGAATAAGTACCCACTCCCGAGGATTGAGGATTTATTTGATCAGTTACAAGATGCCAAGTGTTTTTTCAAAGATAGACTTGAGGACCGGGTACCATCAGGTAAGAGTTAAGGAGGAAGATATTCCGTAGACATCATTCAGGACCAGATACGGGCACTTTGAGTTTCATGTTATATCGTTCGGTTTGACCAATACCTCAGCAGTATTCATGGATTCGATGAACCGTGTGTTCAGGACCTTTCTAAGATCTGTTCGTTATCGTATTTATCGACGATATATATTGGTATGTTCTCGTTCAGAGTCTGAGCATGTAGATCATTTGTGTACTGTGCTCAGAGTTCTACAAAAAGAGATGTTGTATGCAAGATTCTCTAAATATGAATTATGGTTGAACTCTGTAGTTTTCCTTGAACATATTATTTTGGGAGAAGGCATCCGAGTGGATACATAAAAGAGTGAGGCAGTGAAGACTTGGCATATACCCACAACACCGATGAAGGCTCATAGCTTCTCTGTTTCGCAAGTTATTACAGGACACTTATAACGGAATTTTCTTCTCTTTAAATCATGGTATGTGGTGTCTCGCTTAATGTTCCAAAATAACAAAAGGAAATCTATGATGCAAGTAAGTTGAAGAAATTTTGAGAATAAGTATAAATAGATATGTTTAGGTCGCAAACTAAAGTATGGTAGAGCGACAAGGTTTTAGGAAGACAGGATGAAGGATAAGAAAAGATGAGTGAAAAGGTAACGAGAATGGATAAGTCCTTGGAAATAAGTTCATAAGAGAGCTGATGGTTTCTCTAAGTTATGGAAGGCTCAGTATAGCCCAAATGAACTCAAATGATTCTAAGACTGGTAATGTTTAGAGTAGATGAAATGCTACCCTAATAGTGGGGTAAGCGCGTAGTTGTGATGGATAAAGGATGAAGTTTGGGCCTCCGAATAGGGGAATTTCCTGAATTGTAAAATATTAGGATACCCATGTAAGTTAATTCAGAAGGGAACTAAGTTTCAATGGACCAATCCTTGCGAACGGAGTTTCCGGGCATTGAAAGACAGAGTAACTACAGCATCGGTTCTACCGCTCCCAGAAGGGACCGATGGTTATGTTATCTATTGTGACGCTCCATGCGTTGGATGTGTGTGCTGATGCAGCATGGCAAGGTTGTAACTTATGCTTCTAGACAACTAAGAAAGCACGAGAATAACTACTAGACCTACGATTTAGAGTTAGCCTTGGTGATTCATGCACTAAAGATGTGGAGGCACTACTTGTATGGAATTCATGTTGATATCTATATGGACCATAGGAACCTCCAATACATCTTTAAGCAAAATTAATTAAATCTTCATCAAAGGAGATGGTTGGAGCTACTTAAAGACTATGACGTTGATATTTTATACCATTCGGGGAAGGCGAACGTAGTATACAACGCCCTCATCCGTAGATTTATGGGTAGCCTATCGTATTTACAGCCAGAAAAGAGGGGAATAGTCTATGAGGCTCATCAGGTAGCTAGTCTTGGAGTTTGATTACTGGACTCAGGTGATATTAGAATTACTCTTTAGGATACGACAACATCCTCTTTAGTAACTGAAGTAAAGGAATGCCAGTACGAGGATCCTGTGCTAGTTCATTATAGGGATACCACTTTTCAGAAGGAGAAGACGCCGTTTGAAATTACAAAAGATGGGGTCCTAAGATATCGAGGACGATTATGTATGCCTAATGTTGCAGGGCTGTGTCGGTAGGTTATGGGAGAAAATCACTATTCTCGTTATTCAATCCATCCAGGAGCGACAAAGAAGTATCATGACATCAGGTAAGTATATTGGTGGGACGGAATAAAAAGGGATATAGCAGAATTTGTTGCTTAGTGTCCTAATTGTCAGCAGGTTAAGATTGAGCATCAAAAACACGGTGGATTATTGCAGGCTATGGAGATTCTGACTTGGAAATGGGAAGTAATCAATATGGACTTCATCGTAGGCTTACCTCGTACCCAGCGTAAGTTCGATTCAATCTGGGTGATTTTTGATAGGCTTACAAAGTCTGCCAATTTTCTGCATGTCAGGACTACATATTCCTCAGATGATTATGCAAGACTTTATATTAAGGAAATAGTACGCCTGCATGGTGTCCCTGTATCAATTATCTCGGATAGAGGAGCTCAATTTACAGCTAACTTCTGAAAGTCCTTCCAAAAAGGATTGGGGACTCAAGGAAGTCTTAGTACATCATTTCTTCCCCAGATAGATGGACAAGTTGAGCGTACTATTCAAACACTGGAGGATATGTTATGAGCTTGTGTAATAGACTTCAAAGGTAGCTGGGATGATCATCTGCCGCTTATTGAGTTCACGTATAATAATAGCTACCATTCCAGCATTCAGATGGCTCCATACGAAGCCCTTTATGGACAGAAGTGTAGGTCGCCTATAGGGTGGTTCAATGTTGGAGAATCTAGATTACATGGGCTATACCTAGTTCAACAAGCCATAGAAAAAGTAAAGTTGATTGGGGATCGACTATTGACAGATCAGAGTCATCAGAAGTCATATTCTAACGTGCGGCGATGAGACTTAGAGTTCGAGGTTGATGACTGGGCATTTTTAAAGGTGTCGCCTATGAAGGGTGTGATGAGGTTTGGAAAGAAAGGAAAACTTAGCCCACGGTATATTGGGCCTTATAGGATAATTCGGAGAGTGGGCCAAGTAGCTTATGAGTTAGAATTGCCCTCGAAATTAGAATCTAGCCATCCGATATTTCATGTATCTGGGCAATCCTACTCGAGTGATGCCCATAAATGATGTACAGATTATAGAAGACTTATCATATGAGGAAATTCTAGTTTCCATCTTAGACCAACATATCCGCAAGCTGCAGAATAAGGAGGTAACCTCTGTGAAAGTACTTTGGAGAAACAACAATATGGAAGAAATGACTTGGGAGGCCGAGGAAAACATAAAGTCTAGATATCCCTGGTATTGTGGCGGTAGATTGGTGGCTATATTATGGAACAAGGATGGAGAGGCATAGGGTATGGTTAAAAAGATAAAGGGAAAAAGATGAGGTAAGTGAAAAGTTTATTTATAGAGGTATTTTAATGAGATTGGGAACAACTTAAAGTATTTATTTATTAGAGAAATGACTGGGAAGAAGTCGGCATTAGGATTTAAGAAGGGATCTGTTACGTCTCGTGTTTTCGTACGTTAAATTTCATTTTCAGTTAACCGACGAAGATTCGGGGATGAGATCATCTTGATGTTAACGTACTTACGCTATTTGTAACAAACGATAAATAAGTGTTATGAAGGATAAAGGGGTACACAGATCAAAGAAAACGAGTTTCGTTAAAAGTGAACAATTTGGAATAAAATACGTGTCGAGTGAGAATACCCAGTAATTATGAACTAGTACCATGCAAGGTACCATATGACCATGGTAGTATAATATATAAAGTATATATGAAGTATATTTTAAAAAATAGAATTTTAAGTAATTTGGGGTAATTTTTAAATTATGTGGGTAATTGGTTAATTACCGGGTAATGGGACATTACCTGATTAACTAATAAGCGGATAAAAACTTAATAAATAAACCCCCAAGTGGTAAGAAGCCACAATAGAAAAAGGTGACTCTTAGTCACTTTTGCCAAATGGCTACCTAAGAACATAGCATAATCATGACTAAGACTTAAAGTCTTAAATAAAACTTGTATTTTAAACATTTACCATTATCAATCCTTGACATAAGAACATAGCGTATCAATCCCTGCCGTAAGAGCATTTACCATTTAAACATAGTATATTTTAAACATTTACCATTATCAATCCTTGACATAAGAACATAGCGTATCAATCCCTGCCGTAAGAGCATTTACCATTTAAACATAGTATATTTTAAACATTTACCATTACAACAATACAACCATCTGCTTGGTATCATTTCTTGGTAAAAGGATCTAAAATCACAATCAGCTTGTGATTTGAAACCAAGGACGTAAGAACAAGACTCCATTCGTCCAAAAATTCAAAACCAAGCAAATATCGTTCCTCAAGTTAAAAAGCGCAGAAGCTTAAATCCGATTTTTAGGTTCTAAGTTCAATCCACGAAGGTTTCCAACGGGATAATTATATGGAGTTGTTCCTATTCCATGTATGTTAAGGCCTCCCTTCTTTCTTTTGGCACGGTTCATATTATACTGAAGACACGAGCAAATACACAGTTTCTATAAATTACTCTATTCATAGAAATAGTAGGGGTGTCTATATTCTTGATTCCCCATGAGAATTATTATCTTCTGTTCATGGGTCTCAGAATGATACGCAGTTGGAAAAGTTTATCCGGAAGGAATATCAAGATTATTATGTATTTTTCATGCATTTCACTCATTTATACATGTGCATTGACCCATGACCAGATGGCGTTATATACGCGTATATATGTAAATATACGTATATTGGATATGAGAAAAGGTTACGACGTTATATACGCACCACCACCTGATCAGCTGGTATATGATGATGATGTTACCCACAGTGGCTAGAATATGATTCAAACGGCGTTATATATGCATATATATATATATGTATATGTATATGAGATATAGGAAGAGGTTATGGCATTATATACGTACCACCACCTAATCAGCTGGTATATGTTGATGATGTTACCCACAGTGGTCGAGATGATATGATGGGATGCCCTCAGTGGCTTGATAATATTATGTACACCCATACAAATTCATGCACGACATTTATACGCATGTGCATGATATTATAAACGTTTCAAAATTTACAGAGTTATTCAGATTTTAAGGTATTTATGTATTCCATGTTTTATTTATGTCTTTTGCGTACTTATTTTCATGCCCTACATACTCAGTACATTTTTCGTACTAACGCCCTATTTCACGGGGCCTGCGTTTCATGCCCGCATGTGCAGGTAGGCAAGCTGACGATCTCCCTTTTTAGGATTCTTGATCAGCGAGAGTTGACATGCTCCACTTGATCCGGAGCTACTTTTTGTTTTGGTACGATACGTTTATATATATATATATATATGGGTATGACGTGGCTCAGTTCCGTTTTTGTATAGTTATGTTTCTATTAGAGGTCTGTAGACAGCATGTCTAGTTGGGTTGTATGTGGCCTTGTCGGCTTTTAGTTTTGGATCTATAGTTGTCTATAGCAGCCTTGCCGGCTCGCCCACTATATTTTGCATGTATACATACATATGCCTTAATGGAAGGTTTCCTTCACGTAAGTTAATTTCGTAATGCAGCAGATGTTATTCAGGTTCATATCTTAGACGCATGCTTAGGGGTGTTTGGCAGATAGGACTCAGGCACCCGTCACGGCCCATCAGTTTGGGTCGTGACAAAAGTGGTATCAGAGCAGTTCTGTCCTAGGGTTGTCTAAGCCTCAATTTATCAGGGTTGTTGATTAAATGATCAAACGGTCTATATTCCATCTCTCAATCATAACTCTCAGAGACCAACCCCAATACCCTAACCTTAAATAATTTCTTCTTTCACCCTGCCGCCCTTCTTTCCCTTTTCTCACTCACTTCTCTCAATCTCACAGACATGGCCAGCAAAGAAATCTTGCACAAATTCCTGCAAGGCTTCAAATCAGCCAGAGATTCAAACCTTCTATCCCTCATATCCGTGATTCCCGTCGATACCTTCCTCGTCTCGTCGCTTTACTTCAAAACCCCTAAAATCTGAACCCTAATCTTCAAAGACGAAACCTCAACTCACCATCCATCTTTCAAATCCATGGAATGCACGTTCTACCATTCTTTCTCTGTACTATGAAACTCATCACTTCATTTCCATTTTCAACATTTAATCTCAATAGCCCTATTTGAAGAGGTTAGACCAAAAGGGTGAAACTTCAACTCGCTAGATATCCTCCTCCGCCTTTTCAAATCAATGCGAGCCTGAATGTTAGATGGCTTCAATGTTGATATTCGACATCTAGAGATCAAATGCAATGACCTATGGGTATTAGGGTTCTGACCAGTGGTCTCTCGTACCTCAACAGTTAGCTTCCCTCCTATTAGGTAAAATCCCTAACGATTTCCCCTCTGTCTCCCTGATTTTCACTCACCTATGCTTGCATCATCTAGTAGTCGTCATCTTCCACTACTGAATTTGAAATCTTCTAAAACCATAAGCCATTAATGGCACTATAAAAGGGGCTTTCAATTCTTTCACCAACCAGACCGAACACCATAAGAAAACCTAACCTTTTTAACCTGCAGAGCTAGTAGGCACAAGAAGCTATCACAAAATTACTTAGAAAAAATATCGCTTTTAGTTCTAAGTAAAATTGAGCTAAGGTTCTAATTAGTTTCTAGTTCTCTCTGATTCTAAGTATTTTATTGGTCGGGTGAGTGCTTGATCCTATACGGCTAAACAAGAACCTTTTGTTTGGTTTGCGGCTCAAGAGGAGGTCAGTATGCCTCCGTTCTCTCTCTCTTTTAATTGCTTTATATAGAATCATGAACGTGTTATTGTTTTCCTGATTAATTGCTTAGTCTATAATATTTATTCATCCTTTAATTATTTATTTTTGTGAACTATGACTTGGTAATGATCTACGATAAGTTGTTTTGTTTATGTTGATTAAGTATATGTGTTACATTAATGACCTCATTTTCTATATTGAATAATGTATGTGTTTAAGTTGTTTAACCTGATGATTTCTCACATCTGCCTAATGACCTCATACCTTAACCTAATATTCTGTTATAATCTTCATGCTACATTTTGAGTTCTATTAATATCCTGTTGCAACTTTCATGCTTATTATGTTGCATTCTGAGTTCTGTTAATGTCTTGTTGCAACTTTCATGCTCATCATGTTGTATTCTGAGTTATGTTCATGTCCTGTTGCAACTTTCATAATCTTCATGTTGTATTTTGAGTTTTATTCCACTTAATGTTCCGTTAGAAGTTCTCATGATTCATCATATTAAATTCTCCTGAGTTATGTATTTAGGTTCTACTCGAGTTAACATGTTTAATATGCAACACCCTTCTAAGTTCTGCTATCCTATCTAGGCTTTTCTGTTCATCATGCCATATTCTTGAGTTCTATCATGCCATATTTGGGATTGTTATTGTAGTCTTCATGTTTAACATGCTTTGTTCCTTTAGGTTCTATCATACTAGATTTTGGATGTTGTTAGATAACTAGCTAAGGTATATATGAAATACATAGAATAACCCTGCCTCACTAGGTTAGGACTTATGAAATTTGAGTGTTCAAAAATGCTTTCATAAATGTTTATTAGTCCTTAAATATCTTTTGAATCCTTATTATGAATGCTTTACATCCATGTCTAACTGTTAGTTTGTGAACAGTCCTACTGTGATGGATTCTTATTTGAATGTCAATAGTATTTTTCATGATCAGTCTATCTCATGTTAGTGAGACTATAGTTGTGCCATGTTGATTATTCTTGCAATTTGAATATAACTCCATCATGTTTAGCTATCCAACCAAGCCTGTTGTAACGACCTGACCAGTCATTTTGAGCATTTGCACTTTACTCGGTAGTTTGGGGGCACGAGTAGCTCCGTATGATGCATTAGGACTTATGTGCAAAATTTGGGTTCATTCCGAATTGATTTGATATGTTTCAGTGTGAGTTTTTGAATGTCAAAAGTTTAAAAGTTCATTAAGTTTGATTTGAGGTGCATTTCATCGTTTCGATATTGTTATGTGTATTTTGAGGCATCAAGTAGGTTCGTATTATGATATGGAACTTTTGGTATGTTTAGACGGGGTTCCAAGGGGCTTAGGTGAGTTTCAAATAGGTTCGAGTTATGTTGCGCTCATTTTTCTTATGTTTCAATGTTGTTTCTTCAAGCATAAATGGTATCATATTGAACAAATAAGCTCCGATTTATATTTTTAATGAATCGTAATTATGGAGCCATAGCAAAAAGAATCGTCAAATTTGAATATCTTATGAGGATTTTATGGTTATTTTACTAAGAATTAGGTTGCTAAATATTTCAGATTAATTACGAAATTGTCATTGCTGCGTATTTAAAAATCTACACTATTTTCAAATATTGAAACCAACATATCTCCTTCAATATAAGAAATTGAGTGATTCAAGAGCCTAACTTGACTACAATTTCACAAGGAATCCATTGGAGGTATCAAAAGTGAGTTTCGAGATCTTTTGGCATAAGAAATGAGGCAGAACAGTATTAAAACGAGGGTTTTGTGCATTTAACATATTTTGAGTTGAGGAGCTCAGAATTAGGCAATTTGTTTATGCACTTTTCAGCATATGAATTGGGGTAAGTGTTCTCTACTCGATTTTGGTTATATATCATGAATCTATATTCGATTTTAGCTTTTAGTTGATGAATTTTAAAGAAGAAATTGGGGATTTTCGCCTAATGTTTCTTAATGATTTTTCAAACCCCAAAGGCTTAACAAAGGCAGTTGTCCCTCTTTCAAAAATCAGAATTGTCAAGAATTTGATCTTTCTAAAAAGATTAAGGTGTTGCTGCCCTAAAACAAAGGCTTTCAAATAGCTTTCTACTTCAAAACCAAGGCATATCTTAGAATCATTTGCATAACACTTCTTTACCACATTAGAATGAAATGAACCTCCATGATTTAGGTAACAAAAGGGTTTAACTTGGTTTTCTTTTCACATTTATACAAGCGTTTCTATCTTTCAAGTTCTTTTGAAGCTTAAATACATCTTCTTTAAACCATACTCTCCCCTTATAGATATTATGTCCTAATATATTTTAAGTTGTACCCATAGAGCACTAGTTAAGGCATAGCACAAATAATTAATTTCAAATCTAGTCTAAGTTCTATGGAATTACCTCAAGTAAATTTTAAGGGGTGCCTAACACCTTCCCCTTAGAAGAACAACAACCCTTACCCATGATCTCACCAGTTAGTAGACCAATAAGGAATACTACCTTTAGTAATTAAATAAGTGCCCTAGTATACCTTTAAATATTAGATGGCGCCTCTATCATCAACAACAGAGAAATCACAAGTTGAATCGTATTTTGACTAGTGTAAAATAGGGTGCAACAAGAAGAGCTTCCCTTTCTTGATTCCACGTCGTGCAATTTGATTTTGGTTGAAGCTTATGTTTTCACTTCGTTCCCACTCATTCAACCATGATGTTGATCACTCGATATCAGTTGGGCATCAAATATATGTGGTGCTGCTAGATGTTTTCCCCTATGTTATGAGGGCAGACTTGATTTGTTGCCTCTTGGAAGGGTATTTAGTCTAGTGTTGGTGTTGCCTACGTATTTAGGGATATACATAGTGTATTATGATGATCATGCTTTGTTATCGTGGAGTATTGGTATGAACGGTAGGGTGTTTGCTTATGTGTTGTGGCAGTGAGTACTTCAAGAGAAGGGTTGTTCAGTAATCGGGCCAGGGATGTTCAGGTTTTGGTTAAAGGAGTAACAAGATTTGACATCTCCGAACTTGGTGGTTTTCTTGTTTGTGTTGTGGTGTCATCGTCCTTATTAAATGCACTAAGGCTCTTCGGTATGATGGTCTTCATTTATTTGCCTCTAGGGCACTCTGTTGTGAAATAGTACCTACGAATCAATTATTTGAGATGACGGTATGTTGCAACTTCAGAATTGTAGACATGTAATTTTTGACCCTCCCCGAGATTTTATACATTTTAGCGTTTAAATATTTAGTTTAGGTCTAATATCGCTATTTTAACTGGTTTTGACTCTTTTACTTTATTTTATCACAAAAATAAAAATTACAAAAATATTTTCATCCTTAGTTTAAAGTCAATTAGTATATTTATATCTATAATATTTTAATTTCACTTTTAGTATTTAGTTTTATATTAGTTTATTTTAATTAAGAGTGATTTTTACATTTTTATAGATAAATTATATTATTTGGTCTTCTTAGCCTAAATTGAAACCCAAAAGACATGGTCCAACCCAATTTCCTAAATCCAAGCCCATTTACCCATTCCTCTCTTAAATCCTAATTAAAATAACACTAAGAAACCCCTTCAGCCATCAGTATTATTTGGTCTTCTACCCATATTATTTGGTCTTTTTTTTTTTGGGACAGACCTAAGAGCTCATCTCCTCCAAGGCCCCCAAAAATCTCCAAACGGCAGCTCACCACCCTTATACTACCAATCCGCAGCCATCAGTAACCTAATATGAAAAACTTCTAGCCGCACCATAACCCCACACCTTTCACCTTCAACCGCTGCTCATCTTCCTCACACTCACCGAGTGCAACTGCCTTCCTCCAAACGACCAGTCACTCCATCCTCGAATGAACTCCATTCCAATTGTTGCTGCTTCTTCACCTCACACCAAATGACCACCCTAACACCACCAATCCGTCAGACTTACACTCCAAAATCCCACCCCTATCTCCAATTCCAGTGGCCACCCATCAACGGCTCTTCTTCTTCAGTAGCAACACCACCCGAAAGAGAGCAAAAAATGGAGAACAAAATCTCCAAAAAATAGTTGTGATCTCATCCGCACATACAGACTCACTCATCCTCACTCCTATGCGAAAGAGCTCACAGTCCCAATTAGCTAAATCAATTTTTGAATTCAAAATTTGAATTTCAGATCTGGAAATCAAAAACTCCAAAAGCATAAAAAAAATCAAAAAAGAGATTGAACAATTGTCTTTGATTTCTATCTACTACTGCATAATTTCTAGGTTCTTAAAGCTGGTTTGATTTGAAGAAGTTTATTGTTTTGCTATTGTTGCTACTCTGCCGTTAGCTTAGGTTCATCAATAAGTGTTCTAGACCTTTATTTTATTTGATTTGTCTATTTCTCTGCAATTAGATTATTTGACGTTAATTCCGATTCGAACTATGTTGCAGTTCGAGGTTGAAAGTCGCAGTGAAGTTTTCATTTTCGGTCTGTCGAGGTCAAAGAAAGGTCTATCTCTTTCCGTCCTTTTTATTCATCCATAAATATATTTCGTGTTTCCGTGAGTTTGAACCTATTGTGATTCTAATGTTGGGTCATCTTCACTATTATTTTGTTTAAGTTGGTCTTTTAATGGTTGAATTATGTTTTGATAACTTCTGTTATGTACACTTAAAAAATGAAAACATAAAAGGGTTAGTTTGAATGAAAATGGCGTCACTTTGCAGTTCTGGGTTTGGGAAACAATCCATAAAAATCAGAATTGGCTCTGGGTCATAAACTGTGAATCAAACTTAATATCATTCTATTTTATTCTTATTATCTTTAGTCGCTAGTAACATGTTTAGGCTGACCACAATTGGGTAGGCAAGCCTTAGGATTTTTGTTAGTTTTGAGGCGAGAGGTCATTCCATTAGTTAAATTTATCCGGAGAATACCCCGAAGGATTTGTATATATTTTATTCCGGGGGAATGCCCCGTAGTATCGTGTATTTGAGGCTTTGGCGAACCTCGTGGAAAAGCATACTATGTATTAATATTTAGGATTTTACTTTACTTTTCTTTTTCTATTTTCCTTTTTAGGTAGGGATGATCTCGTTCCTCCTTTTTGTGTTTGTCTTCTTTTGTGTGTTTTTACCTGAATTCAAATATTTAAAAAAGCCAACTACGCAACCGTACTAGTTATGGGACATAGGGAGTGCCTAACACCTTCTCCCCGAGTCAAATGAACCCCCTTTCTCGAATCTCTAGTGCAAACTTAGTTTTGGAATCCAAAGTGTTTTAAAAGAAAAAACCATTTTTAAAAACGGTGACCTGGCACACCAAAACCAATGTCAGGTGGAGACTCTGAAAAATCCTTTTGACCACAACTTTTTGTCACTTTTCTAATTTAAAACCCTCTGGAGATTCCAAATCTTTTTATTTATTTTAAAGAGGGGTTAATGAGGTGAACAAAAGGGGTGTGACAGCTCTGGCGGCTCTGCTGGGGAATTGTAGGTCCGAGCTGATACTTGATCTTGTTGATTTTTTAGAATATTCGGTTAAGGTTTTTATGTGTTTATTTTTTTTATTTTGTTTATGTCTTTTATTATTTGCTAGTTGCTTATTTGTTTACGGCTCTTCCTTTATGTGTTACTGCTTTATAAACTGTCATCATTTGCATAACCCCGGGTTTTCCTTCTACACCAAGTCTTTCGGAGTACGTTTGAGCGTACACGGCCTTTTTGTGAGTCATCTGTGTCTTTAGAGGGTGGCGTGGGAGCGTGGAGTGGGTGGACAGCTAGAGCAGCCGACATCGACCACGTGACACCCCGAATTGCCTTGTCTAGCGAACCACAAACTTAGGTTAGCCTTTAGGTCATGCTTATTTGCATTATGTCATTTACACTTAGCAGGGTTCGGTCCCAGTCACCATATCCCTTTATTGGAGGTCTATCCAAATTATGTCAAAACGGGCTCGTGGCCCAAAAAGACAATTAATCATCCCCATGTGTTACATGATGCATTCTTTAAGGGTAAAATGGTCATTGGCGTACCAATGTTTGTTGAGTACAAATGAGAAAAAAAGAGGGTGAAGTATAAAAATAAAGCAAGTAGGGTCCACTTTTGTTTTTCTTTCATAGTTTTTTCACACAAAAAAAAGAAGAAAAAAATAAAAAATGAAAGAAAATTCCAAAATGATTTTACACCTTCACACCATTTTTACAAATAATCAAAAAAGAAGCAACTCACTTTTCAAGTCTAATTGACCCTTTTGTAAGTCTTTTCAATTTTGGTCAATCTTTCCGAACTACGCATACCTGATTCTCGTCTTTTGGAACGGGATACGTAGGAAGCTCATATAGGGTCTGGTCTTCCTAGTTAGTCATAAGTTCTTGGCTTTGGGGGTCGTAACCAAATCTTGCGTGTTTAGCCACATTTGGCCACATCAGCCCTTTTTGCAAAATAGGGACGTTTTCTCAAAGTAGTTTGTTATCCTATGTCTTAGAGCCCTAAGTCTACAACATGATGTCCTCTCAATTCTAAGGTTAATTCCTGTTGAATTTGCATGTCTAGCCACTTTTGGCCACATCGACAATTCTTGCGAAATGGGATCATTTTCACAAAAGTTGTTCAATGACCCATGTTCGTAGAATCTTGAGTCCAAAATTAGGTGTCATATTACTTTAAGGCCCATCCATGTTGAAATTGCATCTGTAGTTGCATTTGGCCACATCGGCCATGTTTGCAAAATGGGTTACTTTTGCAAAGTAATATCTAGGGCCATTGATTATTGGGAGTTTGAAGCCACATAAGCCTTTTGAGATATTTTTCAAAATCTGAGTGGTCACCCTTGTTGAGTTTGCACTTCTAGCCACATTTTGGTCACGTAGGTTATTTTGCAAAAATAGCCTTAATCATGCCTTGCATGTGTCCAATAGAAGGTGTCGTGGAATCGCATAGTGTCTTGAGTCACTAATCTATTTGGTATTATTTTTCTCATTCAGACATGGATCCATATATCAGAGCGCGAGCATGATAGATACCCCGGGACCATCGCATTTGGGAGCTTGTTTGAAGAGACTTTTTATATTTTGAGTCTGTTTTCATGTTTTCTTTTACTTTATTATCTTGTCTAGTAGTTTTGAGTCTTTTAGGTGGTGTAAGAGTTTGTAGAGTCTTTTTTAATCGCACTTCCCATTTGTATTTGAAAACAAAAAAAATAAAAATAGTTATAAATGAAAAATCCAAAAGGATTTTTGTTTTTATTTTGACCATTACTTTTCCAGAACTACGCTTGGTTTGATTCATGTGGAACATGATACATATGCAATCTACATAGGGTTCGATCGAATCATTATTAACAAAAAAAGGAAAAGCTTAAAAAGTGAATGAAGTTGTACGTGAGGAATGAGAAAAAGAAAATAGTGACAATTAGAAAGAAAAGAGAGGAAGGAAAATGAGCAAGGCAAGAAGCACTAGAAAAGAAAGAAAAGAGAAGATTGAATGAACAAAATTGGGATGATGTCAAATGACCTTGTGACCCTCGAAATCATTCTAGAACCGTTAATTATTGCTAGGGGCATTGCACGTAATGTGATATTTCTATCTGATAAATGCCCTAATGCTAACATGTTGGCTTTGTTTTTGCTCGTCTTTGTTACTTTCATTGTTATCATAACAGAGGGTGGTTAGTTTGTGGCACTTTGGCGATTCATCCATACAACACAAGGTCAAAGAGCAAGGTATCCATAGCTAGCAAAGACTTGGACATAGGATTTGTTGACCCGTCGAGGGAGATTGTGGAGTCGGAATCTGAATTGAAAGAGGAGGTCCAAAGGTTGAAACAGCAGATGGCAGAAATGTATCTGTCTTGGATCAAGGGGCATCCTCCACCTTCATTCCCCACTAACTACAATGAAAACCCTGCAATCCTCTAGTGAGCCCGCATTCCAAGCTCCAAATACCTAATACTATGCTCTGGAACCCTCTTTCAAAGTTCCAGATCCTTATTCCTACACTCCTCACTTTGACTTTCATGTTGAAATTGAGAAACCACCCAAGAACGCGGAGTAAGAGGAGATATTTAGGAAAGTAAAGAGTCTGGAGCAATCATTGAGAAATATGCAAGGGTTAGGAAGCTAGGTGAGTGTGGCTTATAAGGATTTGTGTTTGTTCCCTAATGTCCAACTACCTGCCAGGTTCAAGATGCCCAAGTTTTACTTGTATGACAGACATGGGGATCCTGTAGCTCATCTGAGAGGTTATTACAGTAAAATGAGAGGCGCCGAGGGGAAAAGGAAAATTACTGATGGCGTACTTCATCTAGAGTCTGAGTGGGGCAGATTTAGAATGGTACACCCGCTAGAACGCCAGTAGGTAGTACGCATGGGACGATATGGCTCAGGCTTTTGCCCGAGACTTTAAGTACAATATAGATATTGTCCCAGATCACCTATCCTTGAACAAGATAAAGAAGAAACCAAGTGAAAGGTTTAGGGAATATGGGTTCTGATGGAGGGAGCAAGCTGCACGAGTCAATCCTCCGATGCAAGAATATGAGATGGGTGAATACTTTCTTCAAGCCCTAGAGCCTACTTACTTCGGTCATTTGATCTCAGCCATTGGTAATCCTTTCAATGATGTGGTAAAGATGGAGAAATGGTGGAAGAGGGACTCAAGTAGAGCAAGATCATGAGCTACACTGTTATAAAAGCAACCACATAGGCAATCCAGAGTGGTACAGGAAGCTTGCCGGGTCAGAAGAAAAATGATGATGTTGCCATGGTTGTATCAGGATCATGACAAGGCCCAACGGGTCCGCCTTACCAATATAGTCAGCCTCGACCCTGACCCCAACCCCAAACCTATCCCCGAGCTCCACATAATTCACCTCAATATTATCTTCCGAACAACATCCAGTCATTCATTCAACCACTAGGTCACTCCATAAGGCGAGCACCAGCATCGCATAATACTCTTTTGCCTTCACAACATTTTACAGCACCCAACGACCATAGAAAATAGGGGCATAGAGGGGAACAAAGGCAAATAAATAGTTTCACGCCAATCAAAAAATCCTACACAAGTTTGTTTGAAAAGTTAAAACAGTCTGGCTTGATTGAGCCGCTACTCGGCTATACTTTGGACCCATATGCAAAAGGTTTTGATCCTACTGTATGGTGCATGTACCACTCTAATGTCCAAGGGCATAGTATTGAAGATTGTCGTGCTTTGAAACGGGAAATATAAAGAATTATTCAAGAAGGGATAATTGTGATCCAGGATAGTGACATCCAGAACATACGCAGAATCCTTTACCTACACAAGATGATGCACACTTTGTGGGGAGGATGTGTGGTGACAGGGAGTATGAGAATCCTCTTAGGAACTTGCTGACTGAAGTTAATGATATTGAAATTGGTGAAGGTCCCAGTAATTTTGATGTGCAACCCAGTGGCTAAGATATCAATCTCGGTAGTTGGAAAGACACTCCTTTCTAGGCTAGCCAGAGAGGAGTTTTGGCAGTTTATTTTGTTGTCATTTTTGTTGTCCGGGTTATTTCAGGGTTGTAATCCGGATATTGTCTTATGGATCAAACAATTCTTCTTCTTATTTTGCCTAGTTCGTTTAGTGGTAGTAACTCGTCTAATGTTATCTAGGATTGTTCCAGGGTTGTAACCCATGTCTATTTTGCTTGCTTTGCTCAAACCCTTTTTACCATCTGTCCAATGCAATCTCTTATTTTCTGTTAGCTCTAGTTAGTTTTTGTTTGGGTCACTTCTCCTTTTATAGTTCTTTTCATGCTGACTCTAGTGACATGACATGCACGTATAATTCTCAGCCTGGTCTTGAAAGTTAGTCTAATCATGAAGTAATGACACAATGCATTTGAAGAAACAAGTAATGATTCATGCATTCTAAGATAATCTGAAGCTTGAATTAAGTGAAACTGAGGCAGTTAGTCTGGGAAATCAAGAGGTTGATAAGAGCATACAACAAAAAAATGTCTCTCAAACAGTTTGAGGCAGATCAGTCAGTGTTGAAATACATTCTTCCACATCAAGGTAAGGTTGAGTAAATTCTGCTTCGAGCTGACAAGGATCATTCATTGGGACAAAGGTATTGCCTGTCGGCACTTTTTATTTATGTTGATACCATCAATAGATACTTTGTATGATTTCCGTATTTATCTTCAATGGCATGTTTGTACTTGGCGTTTTTAAAGTTTGGTATGACAAAGGCATTTTATTTTGCTACCCAAACACTTTTATCTTTTGCTACCCCTTTTGAGCCTTAATTTGTTTTGTTTCAAACCCCTTTTTGGAATCAGAAATAGAGTTAGGAACTAGAAAAAAATAGAAAAAGAAAAGAAAAAAAAAGAAAAAGAAAGCAAAGGAAAAGAAAAACAACAAATAATCCAACTTTGTATTAGAACTATGTTCGACCTGATTCTTTTTAAGGATACGTAGGCAACCTTACTCTGAGGTTCGGTCCCATCAAAGCAAAAATCCAAAAAAGAAATCCCCAGACTCCAAGAAACTAGGGCAGAAGTGTTAATTTGGCGGAAAGATTTGATTCCAAAAGTTGTAATTTTGAACCCTTTCATCTTAAACTATTTTGAGCCTTCATGTCACCCTTTCTTTCTAACTCTTTCCAAAAGCCTACATTATGGTCCAAAGAAAGACCTTCCGACCAATCTTTGAGGATGCCAAATCAAGTGTGTGGTAAAAGTATAGTTTTCTTGTGTCATGGGTAATACCTTGTTCTCAGCACAAAGAGAGAAAACGATAAAATGAGAGATGCTAATCGGTGAAACCCCTCATGGGCACCGTAAGGCGACGGTGAGTTGAGAAAAAGAGCAAAATGAGAGAGGCTTGATGGTGAAAACCCTCAGGGCACTACAAGTCGACTGAGGATTGTGGATCAAATAGGACAATTGAAGCGCTGAAGCCCAGTTTCACAACTTAAAGGCATAACAAGAGTTGAAGATTAGACTTGCTTGACAGATCAGGACGCTTAATCCAAAATACATGTCATGCTCAGTGGAGATGTCCTTCAAATAAGATTAGTTACTACTTTGTTCTTTTCCTGGGTAAAAATATTTTCCTATTAGATACCATCTCTTCTCGTTTTTCCCTTATTTTGTTCTTCTGGTTTTTGTTGGAGTCCCTCGGATCGAATCGGTATATCAATACCGATTCGATCCGAGCTCTTGGAATTGGAATAAATTTGGCAGCGGATCGCGAAATCTTGGTAATCTTCTCTATCTAATGAATGTGGAGTCCACTTTAAAATCGTCCTCCCCGCACCCACCCCCCGAGTATATGCTTCAACAGGAATCACACAAGCGTAGATTAGAAACCTATGGTAAAATGCCCGCCCGTAACCCAGTAGATAAAGTACATTACATAGTCCAGGGATTGGCGACTTACCCATTCAGTGACTTTGGCACTGGATGTTCCCAAACTGGGGACTATCGGGTAAATTCAATATAATAGATGCTTGTTGGCATTCCAGCCTTCCTTCTCCTTTCAGGGCCTATCCGAAAGAGAATCCAGTACTTCTTGGTCGTGAATATCTGAACTGGTTGTTTGTTGTTCAAGAATTCTTGTTTAGGCAGTTCATACCATCCATACATAGTGTTTTGATCTAAGATTTCAATTCTTCCGTGTTTCAGCAGTAACATATTCTTCCATGGAGCTAAGGTCCAAAATATGGAAGAAACAAGCGTTTCCACGACTCTACCACCCAGTCAATTCTGTTCCACTTAATCCCTCTTTCATGGCCACATATCTTTCCGGCTAAGGAATGGGAAATCTTTCTCCTGTTACATGAATCCAATTTTCATTTCATCCGGGAAAAGCCATCTTTTTCTCAACAATGTCTTTGTCATTTGATCCAATAGCGTTCCGTTAGATAGGAACAGATTTGATAAATACTGATAACTCTCGGATAGAGTATTAGAACGGAAAGATCCATTAGATAATGAACTGTTGGTTCTAAGCCATCTCTGACGATTAATCAACAATTCGAAGTGCTTTTCTTGCGTATTCTTGATAAACCAGCGTTTATATATAGATGTAGGAGGGTCTGTTTGGGAAGTAAGAAGCCCCTTTGACATCTCTTCATCTGCAAATAATTCTCGATGTGAAAACACAGAGCCAGGGGGCTGATCTTTGAATAGGAAAAAGAGTGGATCTGCAGGGTCCCAAATGAATTGGCTTATTCGAAAAAGGCCTTGTTCTTTGGAAGATCTATCTCGTGTCTGGTACTGCATGGTTCCACTCTGCAAGAACTCCGAATCATTCTCTTGAAGCTCATCCTCTTCATCATAAATGATCCGCTTGCCCCGAAATGACCTGGACCAATAGGGAAATCCCAATTCATTGGGCCTTTCGATACAATCAAATAGAAAGCCCCAAGGGCGCCATATTCTAGGAGCCCAAACTATGTGATTGAATAAATCCTCCTGCGGGTCAAGGGCTCCTTCTCCCTCCCCTTCTTCAAACTCCGATTCATATTTTTCATAGAGAAATCTCTGATCAAGGATAGAACAAGAGCCGTTTTGCATCATATCTAAGGGATTCCTCGGTTCGGGCCGAAGAAGCAATGTCACTCGATCATTATCAAACTGACTGCAATCTTTTTCTGTCCGTGAAGATCCCACCAGAGCGCCTTCTACTTCTAATAGGCCATGAACTAGATCAGAATCATTCTCAACGAGTCCATAAGAAGTGATCCCATTTTTTTCATCGGGTCCGGATAAAGACCAAAGATCTTGAGCGACCGATCCGGCAGAACAACTCAAAAGATAAAGAAGTATCGTTAATCTCTTCATGCTCGTTCCAAGCTCGAAGTACCATTTGTACAAATAAGAATCCCCTTCGTTACATGATTTCTTCTTCATATAGATAGATATAGGATCTATGGGGCAATTACTTAGAAGTACATTTTGTGCTACAGCCCTTCCTATCTGATAGAAAAGGATCCCATGATCCTGAACCGATCTTACCTGGGATCGCAAATCCCAAGTTTGTCTATGAAGAGCGGATCTAATTGTATTAGTGTCTATAATTGATTTCTTCTGTGTAATACTAATCGATAGGACCTCATTGGTAAGTGCTACAAGATCTCGTGCATTGGAACCCATGGTTATGGACCCGAATCCGTTAGTATGGAACATTTTCTTTTCCAAGTGAAATCCCCTAGTATATGAAAGAGTGAAAAAGTGCTTTCGTTGTTGTGGAAGAAGAAGCCTTCGTATCTTAATGCACGTATTTAATTTATTCGGAGCTATTAGAGCGGGATCCACTTTTTGGGGAATATGAGTCGAAGCAATAACAAGAATATTTCTAGTAGAACATCTTTCACAATCCCTGGAGAGATGGTTCACTAATAGACCGAGGGCTAAGTCATTCGACTCATTCACATCCAGATCATGAATGTTTGGAATCCATATTATGCAAGGAGACATTGCTTTTGCTAATTCGAATTGAAGGGTGATATAAAATCGGTCTATTTCCGGCATCATATCCATAGTTAGCCCATTCATCCTAGTTAGCAGTTTCAGCTCCGTATCAAGGTCACGATCGATATCGTCACTAGCATCAAGATTGTCACTATCATCAATATCGTCACTATCATCAATATCGATCTCATCAAGAAGAAAACCTTTAGGCTTGTTATCCAGGAACTTGTTCAGAAATACCGTAATGAAAGGAACATAGGAGTTTGTCGCTAGGTATTTGACCAAATAGGATCGTCCAGTTCCTATAGAACCTATCACTAAAATACCCCTAGAGGGGGATAAGGCTAAGCGGAGCGAAAAGGGTTTTCCATGAGATGGGAAATGAAAACTATTTTCCCCACACGAAGTTTGTGAATAAGTGATTGTCTGATAATGAGCA